>NC_134489.1:101576800-101599300 GCF_040206685.1 Ascaphus truei
ACACATCCCAATGTTTGGAAAAAATTGTACGAATTTGGGTCGCCTGAGTATTATGTTGGGTTATGAATAAAGGTACTGACTCATTTTGATGAGGAATAAACTTGTCCAATTTCTTACGTTTATGTGTGTTTTTAAGAAAAGCTTTGCTTTCTTTTTCTGTTAGTCCACTCAATGGGATTAAATCTTTAAAAGGTAAGAAAACAGGTAATTTATTTACACTTCACAGGACCAGTAAACTGCTAAAACTCTGCTCCATTTCTCTTGGAATTATAACAATCCCAATCCGTCTCATGGTCTCAGGGTCTCATGGTCTCATGGCCTCAGGGTCTCATGGCCTCAGGGTCTCAGGGTCTCATGGCCTCAGGGTCTCATGGTCTCAGGGTCTCATGGTCTCAGGGTCTCATGGTCTCATGGCCTCAGGGTCTCATGGCCTCAGGGTCTCATGGCCTCAGGGTCTCATGGCCTCAGGGTCTCATGGTCTCATGGTCTCATGGCCTCAGGGTCTCATGGCCTCAGGGTCTCATGGCCTCAGGGTCTCATGGTCTCAGGGTCTCATGGCCTCAGGGTCTCATGGTCTCATGGCCTCAGGGTCTCATGGCCTCAGGGTCTCATGGCCTCAGGGTCTCATGGCCTCAGGGTCTCATGGTCTCATGGCCTCAGGGTCTCAGGGCCTCATGGCCTCATGGCCTCAGGGTCATCATGAAATTTTAACACATAGGAAACAATTCCAGTTAATAGCAGACGAGAGTCGGGAGAATCAAATGATCCCTTTCAACATTTATACGGTGAATAAAGTCCATAAAGGTGTTCCTTTCTTAGAGACCTTTTGAAATTTACCCTTTTGTTCCCCAACATGAAATGTTCCACAACAATGTTGTCTAGCATTAAAAGTGAATGTGCATTGGAAATGTGTCTCAATTCCTCTTAATATCTGTAGAATGTTGGTCTAATTTGGCCTCTGGAGTTAAATGACACACAAAAGGTTGAAAGAGCTGTCTGTGAGTAGGTTACTAGCTATGCACTTAACCCAGGCTGTGCAGGAAAAGTTGTGTAATACAGCAGACAAGTTTATAGGGTTCCATGTCAAAATGGATTTGAAGCAAAAGGTGACACAGTGTGCTCATTTGCATGTAATTTCCCCCAATGCTGCAGAGGAAGCACTGTATGCTAGGAGATAAATGGGAAAAGCAGGGTTGCAGACCTGTTTGAGACATGTGAACATGCTGACAAGGGATTTTTTCATTTGCTTCTGGAGTTGGAAGTGTTGATACAAATTCACACATTGTAGACAGTGAAAATAAATATATATCTAGAGGTACTGGCAAAAGAGGAGGGCTGGGAAGGTGGCGTAGTGGTTGGGGTTGGGCTGGTCGTGGTCATCATTAACGTGGCAGGAAAGGACAAGTATAGAGAGGGACCCTAGAGAAAAACTAGAAAAATATATTGGTACATCTAAAAAATTAGCAGTAGTACTTGAGCCGCGGCAACCTTTCAGTACTAAAAGGGAGGTTTTATCAACATCATTCTCAAAGCCAGTGTCAACAGCTATAGTAAAATTACCAGCATACCCCATCTCTCATCCTCAAAATAGTGGTGTTGTTGTGGGGGATAAACAGGTCCTCAGGGTGAAACAGATTGTCCAGAAAGAACTTTGTGTTTCTGACACCTCTTAAAAGTGGATTAAAGGGATTACCCAGCCCCAGAGAAAGCAGACGTATCGTTAGGGTAAGCGGGAGGGAAGGAAGTGTTTCTAAATGTACTTTCCCAGTAGAAACATGAGATAATCATAGTCAAACTGATACAGAGTTTCCTAAACACAGAGGAGGACTTACTAGGGCGCCAACAAGGGAAGGGGGGAACAGGGACAAGCGTACATCCACCTGGTCAGCATGTCCTGAAATGTTGGCTTATCCAACTGGAAGTTGGGCTGAACTTCCATGATTGGCTAACCCATGCTGAGTGAAATAGTGCGCTGGACAGGCTCCACAACCTTCCCTATGCTAAACAACTTGCCCACAAACTTGCCCAGGTCAGTACTGTAGCCTTGTCTAGGACTTTTTTTGCCATGGCGCTGCAGCTTGTGCCCAAGCTGGGCAGCAGCACTAAAAATGTTTCCGCACAAGGCGTCGAAATGGCCAAGGCCGGCCCTACTGATACAAACATTGTCAGCTTAAGAAAGAGCACACGCTGTTAGGCAACACCAGCCAATACCACATCATCCTCATCCGTGGCACTGCTAGTGGCACTGGAGTAGAGACAAATACACCTCACCCTCACACAATATTACAGAACATTTAACCTGAGGAGGAAGAGACGGATGAATATACTGATGATGAGGATGATTGCTGATCTGTGTGATGGAAATTGCAGTTATGTTTCAAGTGCAGATGTGTATTACGTGTGGAGTTAGTGCTGCGCACACTAGCAGAAGTGACTGAGCTCGGGGGGGGGGGGGGAGTGTACAGTGGGTTCATTTATTTTTCATTGTGTGGTAATTGAAAGTCTGTAGCAAACTTTTTTCCCCCTCTTCTGCCTGGTTGAGCCGGCAGTAGGTGTGGTTATGTTGATTACTTAACTAACAGACCTGTTTGTTGAGTTTATTTAGAAAAAAAAATTACCAGGAAGTAATACATTGAGAGTTACCTCTTGCTTTCAAGTATGTCCTGGACATAGAGTTAGAGTTAAATAATACATGGTTACAAATACAGTTACATAAGTGAACAGGGTATAATTTATAAACAAGACATTGCATGCACAGTTAAAGATATTATATGCGAATGTAACAGTTACAGACCAGATTATAATGTGAGACAGCTTTAGTTTTGAAAGAACTTAGACCGGTGGTGGATGTGAGAGTCTCCGGTAGGTTGTTCCAGTTTTGGGGTGCACGGTAAGAGAAGGAGGAGCGACCGGATACTTTGTTGAACCTTGGGACCATGAACAGTCTTTTGGAGTCTGATCTCAGGTGATAAGTGCTGCATGTGGTAGGGTTGAGAAGCTTGTTCAGACAGATGGGTAGCTTGCCCAGAAAGTATTTGAAGGCAAGAAAGGAAAGATGAACTTTTCACCTAGACTTAAGTGATAAACAATCTAATTCTTTGAGCATATTGCAGTGATGTGTTTTGTAGTTGCATTGGAGAACAAAACGGCATATTGAATTGTAGAGGTTATCAAGTTTGCTAAGGTGGGTTTGAGGTGCTGAGCCGTATACTGTACTATGTCCCTATAGTTGATAATTGGCATTAACATCTGCTGTGCGATACGCTTTCTGACCAGCAGACTTAGGGAGGATTTGTTCCTGTAAAGTACACCTAGTTTCGCATAGGTTTTGGATGTCAGGGTATCAATGTGCATCCCATAATGTCAAATGGGAGTCAAACCATATGCACAGGTATTTAAAACTAGTAACAGGAGTTAAGGTGGTATTAGCATTGGTTTTGATTTGGAATTCAGTTTTTCGAAGCTTTAAAAATTTAGTCTTGGTCCCAAATACCATTTGGTATACCATCTTGTCAGTGTTTAAAAACAGTTTGTTTTGGGAAATCCAATTTTCAAGTCTCAAAGTCAGATTGAAGTATGTGGTCGGAGAGGCTATGGCTGTGTGCATACAAGATTGTGTCATATGCATACATGTGTGAAGACACTCCCCCCTTATTCTTACTACTGGCCTCCCATCACTTTTCAGAACCGTGAGTCTACAATTACAATTTCACTGGTGCTCTAAGGAGAGCTATTTGTTTATTGCTAAGACTGTGTTAATCGGTTGTTTTGGGATCTGGTCAGCATTACATTTACCTATTATCAGGATGCAGCTGTCTTCTATAGACTCTTGGAAGCGCCTGGATAGTTAACCTCTTGGTTACCTGGTTTCATATATATGCATACATGTGTATTGAGCTCCCTTACAAGCTGTAGGAAGATCATTGATGAGTAGGGGCCCCAGAACAGAGCCTTGCGGGAGACCACAGTTGATATCCAAGAGGTTGCCGTTAGTGCCCGAGATAGACACATGTTGGGATCTACCTGATAGGTAGGAATGAAAACAATTTAAAGCATGCTTCCATATTCCAGAGCACTGGAGTTTGTTAAGCAATTTAACATGATCAACAGTATTAAAAGTCTCTGCACAATCTAGGAATATTGCACAACTGAGTTGTCCCAGTTCCATCCCACACTGGATTTCATTGCAACCTTTTAGCAGGGTAGTTAACGTGGAATGTTTAGGGCGAAAGCCAGATTGGAATTGGCTAGGGAAATTTGTCTTGGTATAGCAATCACTTAATTTGGAGTGGGTCTGTCTTTAAAACAGTCCAGAGTATATGGGGTAATGGGTGCTCCAATAATCCTGAAAATATATTCAATAAATCTCTATAAAAATAACATGGAATAATGGCTATGCTTATTAATAGTGGGTATACTACTAGGTGAGTAACAATAATTTCAACTTTTTTGAGCCTCCTGAAGGTAACAGAAAAATGATGTTCTCACTTCGTCGCGCCTCATTGGAGACAATAGTGTAATACAAGTCCAAAGAACTCACCACAGCTTGTAGTAAATCTTGTCGTCAATCTTCAAAAAGTCTTCTTTATATCTTACCCACTCCTTAAGCCAAATGAATTCCTTCAAGGCGTGTCCAGCTGCAGATAAGGATCAACACAGCAAAGAAAATGCAAAAAATGCATAAAGCAGCGCACTGCCCAGATAGGGAAACGGGTGGTATAAAAAATAAAGAATTTTATTGCCCAACCAGCACTACAAAAAGGAGGTGTGGAACCTTGAGTGTTACTCCTTGATAAAGCACATTTGGTGTGAAACGCGTAGGAGGGTCCACACCTCCTTTTTGTAATGCAGGTTGGACAATAAATGCTTTATTTTTTATACCACCTGTTTCCCTATCTCTCTGGGCAGTGCCCGGCTTTATGCCTTTTCTTTGCTGTTTGTAACAAACCTTGAGCCTGCGATCACTGATCTATGTGACTGATATTGCACTTGTGTATCAAGTGTTAAGTTAGAAAAACGCGTTGAAAGAAGGTACGGTATAGTGAAGTACAGGGACTTTATACTCCATAGTGCAACAATGAGCAGGATTGAGAATGCCACTCAATGCACATCTTGCCACATGTATGTGCACTTGGAGCAGCTGTTCCAGGGAGCGTGCCGCTGTGGGAAGTGTGAGCGGGTGCTCTCCTCGGAATCTGAGATTTCTAATCTGAAGGCAACGTGCAATATTGAGGCACATTGACAATCTTGAAAGGAGTTTAGTACTCACTGATTGGTTTGCCAGGTGTCCAGTATTGAACTGGACTGCCCGTTATTTGGACACATAGTGACCTGACCAGCTTAGGGGGCCGAGGAACTTCCCCAAGCAGGGAGAGAGCAGGGAGCAGGGAGAGAGCAGGGCTGCTGCTAGAGATCTGGGCAGCTAGGGGGTGTTACTATGACATCACAGTGTTAGGGCGCGCTCTGATTGGCCTGTGGCTGGGCAGCAGCGCGAAAATATAAATTTCCATTACATTTTTTCCTGTCTGCCACGCCAGTGCTCACGGCCGTGTGCGCGCGTCCCATCTATACAAACGGATGCCAAACACAACCAACTATGATTGATGCGCGCACGCACGGCTGAGGAATCGCAAGCACTATAGAACAAACCTTATGCAGCCAATCAGGAGGTGTAGCCTGGGGCGGCGCTAAGGAGATGAGGAAACAGCATGGAGCAGAGAGAGAGGGGTGTGTGGGCCTCCAGCACATTTCACCTTTCACCATTGTGCCCAGTATTTTTGGAGAAGCCACCTGGTAACCCTACTCACTGAGCAGGCCCTGGCTGGGACTAGTGGTGTAGAGCGGGGAGCTGTGAGTGAGGAGCAGGAACAGGTAGGTAGCTGGGTAACAGTTAGAAGGGGAAGCAGTTAGAAGAGGAAGAAGCAGGCCAGTTCTGAGCTGACCCATCCCAATAGGTTTACCAGATTGAGTGAAGATTTTGGGGGGGTGTGGCAGGACGGCCTGTAGCCGAGGTCAGGGAACAGTCCACACGTGTAGTTTCAGGATAAATGAAAACGTTCAGTGGCTTTATTTCTCCACAGCAACATAACATGCGGGTACACTGTCCCTTTAAGCAAATAAATCCTGCTCCACGTTGGGAGAAAACTGACTAACACAGCAGTCCTAGCTAGCAGGCTGGCTGGCTAAACCATACCCAAACCGTAAGAGTCTTTTTAAGCAGTCATGCAAACAAATGAAAGAAATCTTACTTTGGCTGCAGTAAGTAGTGTGCTGTATCCTTCTGGCTAGCAGCACATCTATCCATGTGCTCTCATCTGAGACAGGCAGCTACTGCTGGTAACAAGATCCTTATCTACCTTGCTGGCTCTCAGGTGTCAGCTTACATCATGATTAGCTAGCTTCCACCTGAGTTAACCCTTATGAGTGCTGGATGAAGCACGCAGACATATGTTTCCCAGGCATAACTGATAGGGGTTGACTTCACCCTGTCACATACCTCCCCTGTTTGTGTGTGGCTAGTGTCCCACACGGCTGAAGCCCGACCCTCCAATCCTTCTCTTGACAAAAAATCAGCATTTCCATGGTCTTTTCCAGGTCTATGCTGAATATCAAAAGAGAAGGGTTGGAGGGCCATATACCACCTGGTCAACCTTGGATTTGTGTCCTTCATGGTGTTTAACCACTTCAAGGGCGCATGGTCAGTGACCAGGGTGAAGTGTACTCCGGTGACATAATGTCTCAAGGCCTCAATTGCCCATTTTACAGCGAGGCACTCCTCAGTAACGGAATACCTCACTTCCCTTGGGAACAGCTTCCGGCTGATGAACAGTATGGGGTGTTCAACACCATCAAATTGCTGAGACAGCACTGCTCCCAGTCCTACCTCTGAGGCATCCGTCTGGATGATGAAGGGCTCTTTAAAATCTGGGCTCCGAAGAGCGGGGCCCTCTGACAGGCACTTTTTTAGCATGTCAAAGGCGTCTTGGCACTCCCAAGACCATTTAACTTGGGTCGGGGCACTCTTTTTTGTCAGATCTGTTAGGGGTGCAGATATTTCTGAAAAATTGGGGATAAACCGCTGGTAATACCCTGCTAACCCCAAAAGGGAGCGGACCTGTGTCTTTGTCTGTGGGGTGGGGACTTCCTTTATGGCGGCCACCTTGCTAGCTAGTGGCCTTACTATCCCTCCCCCAACGGCATAGCCCAAGTACTTTGTAGTGGATTTACCCAGGCACATTTTTTTGGATTTGCAGTGAGCCCTGCTTCTCTTAAGGACGTTAGGACTGCCCTTAACCTTTTTATATGAGACTGCCAGTGTCTGCTATAGATGACAATGTCATCCAAGTAGGCCGCGGCATATGCCCTATGGGGTCGTAGTACCTTGTCCATTAACCTTTGGAATGTGGCTGGAGCCCCATGTAATCCAAATGGCATAGTGACGAATTGGTATAACCCGAGAGGGGTGGCGAAGGCAGTTTTGCATTTGGATTCTTCCGCTAGAGGTATCTGCCAATATCCTTTCGTGAGATCTAGGGTAGAGATATACTCTGCTTTCCCAAGCGAGTCAAGCAATTCATCCACCCTAGGCATTGGATATGCATCAAATCTGGATACAGCATTTACCTTTCGCAGATCCACGCAAAACCTCACCTTCCCATCTGGTTTACGGACCAACACGATAGGGCTACACCATTCGCTGTGGGACTCCTCGATCACGCCCAATTCCAACATGTCTATTATCTCCCTCTCTACCAGGTCTTTTCGGCCCTCTGGCAATCTATAGGGACGGGACCGTACTTTTACGCCAGGTTCTGTCTCAATCCTATGGGACACTAAATTAGTCTGCCCTGGCAGCTCCGAAAAAACATCTGGGAACTGGTCACATAATTCTAGTAGGTCTGACCTTTGTTCCGTTGTTAACTGCCCTCCCATGGGAACCTGATGGTCATTGTACGTACTACCCTTTGGAAGCTGCGGACCCAAATCCGTCTCTCCTTCCCGAGGGTGGATGAACAGCGATCTCATCGTTTTCCAGGGTTTCAGGAGGTTCACGTGGTAGATTTGTTTACCCTTCCTGGACCCTGGTTGAGAGATCTCATAGTTCACCTCCCCGGTGCGGCGGAGAACTTGGAAAGGACCCTGCCACTTCACAAGGAGTTTACTCTCTGATGTCGGTAGTAGTAGCATCACTTGGTCCCCAGGTTGGAAGACCCTCAAGCGAGCATTTTGGTTGTACTGCCTCTCTTGACGTTCTTGGGCAGATTTGAGGTTTTCCTTAGCAAACCGACCTATCATGTCTAGGCGGTTTCTAAGGTCTATGACATACTGAAGGGTATTCTTGGAGGGGGAAGGCTCCTCCTCCCAGGATTCCTTCAGTAGGTCGAGAATACCCCGAGGTTGGCATCCATATAGGAGCTCAAACGGGGAGAAGCCTGTGGATGATTGGGGAACTTCTCGTACCGCAAACAACAGGAAAGGGAGAAGTTCATCCCAAGCTCGCTTTTCAGTGTCCACAAACTTCCTAAGCATGGTTTTTAAAGTACGGTTAAACCTCTCTACCAATCCATCAGTCTGAGGATGGTAGACTGAGGTCCGGATGGATTTTACCTCCAATAACTTTAGGATATCCTGCATTAACTTTGCCATGAAATTTGTTCCCTGGTCAGTTAACATTACTTGGGGAAGTCCTACCCTAGAGAACAGTTCTAACAGCCTGTGAGCAACCTGTTTAGCAGTGGCTGATCTCAGAGGGAAGGCCTCAGGATATCTGGTGGCATATCTACCACAACGATTATAAATTTATGTCCCTTTCGCAGAGGGTTCTAAAGGTCCGACCAGATCTACCCCAATTCTCTCGAATGGGACGGCTACCAAGGGCAGAGGAACCAAGGGAGCCGGCTTCTGTCCTTTTTGGCTAGTTAACTGGCATTCAGGACATGTCTCACATAGTTTCATGATGTCACCATGTATGCCTGGCCAGTAAAACCGGGACGAGATGCGGTCCGTGGTTTTATCTCTGCCCAAATGACCACCCCATGGGAGAGTATGGGCTAGGGTGAACACCGTTTTAATCAACCCTTTAGGGACTAGCATTTGTCGAATGACCTCACCTGTTTGTGTAACCTTATTCACACGATATAGAATGTCATTCAACAGTTCAAAATGTGGAAACACTTTTACACCCTGTTCATCCATTATCTTGTTGTTGACCTGTACCACCTTCTCATATTGTCTAGCCAGAGCTGGGTCCTCCCTCTGCCTCTGACGGAAGTCAGAAAGATCCAGGTCTGGAAAAATTCCCGTTTCTATCTGTTCCCCACCCTGGTCATCCCCGGCCATGACCTGCAGTCCTTTGGGCTGACTAATGTTACCAAGAGTCCCAGCCTTTCTTAACCAGTCCTCTTTTTCCGCACGTCTCTGTTTACGTGTCTTTGGGACATGGTGTCTATGGGGAAAAATCTCTGGGGAAAAAGGGAACAAGTCTCCGGTACCAGAGAAGTAGGCTCCGTAGGAGTATGGGCCAACAATGTTTTGAGGTAGGGCCAGTCTCGGCCAAGTAGAACAGGAGCAGGTAGCCAGGGAGCAACTCCCACTAGTAGGCTAGCCTCTTGATCCTGGATACGCAGTAGAACGTTCGCCGTCGGGTATCTCTTTGTATCCCCATGTATACACTCGATATTCCAAAGAGAGTCATAAGATAGTCTATTGCTTGGAATTAGGCCCTCTAGGATCAGGGTTTTTCCAGAGCCAGAGTCCAGCATGGCGTTTACTTTTGTCCCCTCCAGAGATGCTGGGACTAACCACGGATTGTGGTCCCCTTGGAGACAAGCCGTGGTAGTGGTTCTCCCATATGAACAGTCCATCTCATCATCTCCTGAATCCGCAACCTCGGTCGTCAGCGGAAGCTCTCGACGGGGCTCGGTGTTTGGACCTCTCCGCTGTTGGATGGGGTCCTCCCCCCTGTTCGTGGGGTTATCCTCTCCACCGGGTGGGTGACAGGAGTCCAGGTTCTTGGGGAATACTGTGGGTGGCGGCCTCCCTTGAGTGATCCAGTGGCCTCGGACCCAGGATGGGCGTCTCTGCGGGAGTTTGTACCAGGAACCCTCCGAGATGGGAAAGGGTCTTCCGATCGGGTTGACTGGATCTCCTGAGCTGGCGGGTTGTAGACCCCTCGATTGTCTGCTCTCCTGCCTCTAGCATCACCGGAAGCAACTGGTGTTTGCACCGGCCGTTCCCAGCTATCCTGTTGGGTGTCGTCACCCAGGAAGTTTTCCAACAAGCGGACCGCTGAATCCAGGGAAAATGCAGCGTGTCTTTTTACCCAGGAGCGGGAGGAGGGGGGCAGTATCTGTATGAACTGCTCGAGCACAAACTGTTCAAGGATCTCTGCCTTGTCATGTTTTTCCGGTTGTATCCACCTGGTACATAAGTCTACTAAGCGGTGGGCTACGACCCGGGGTCTGTCTCTGTTTGTATATTTGACTGTCCGGAACCGCCGTTGGTAGGTCTCTGGAGTGAGGCCTAGGCGATCCAGAATAGCAGCCTTTAGTTGCTGATAGTCCATGGCCTCGTCTGCTGGAAGAGCCTGGTAGGCTTCCTGAGCTTCCCCTATGAGGAGTGGAGCCAGAGTCGTTACCCAGCGATCAACTGTCCAGCCGTGGGCCGTGGCTACCCTTTCAAAAGTGAGGAGAAATGCCTCTGGGTCTTTGTTTGGCTTCATTTTATGCAGCATCACCGGTGGGTTATTTGGAATCCCTGGTCTGCCTGGGGCTGGGCCTTCGGCCAGCAATTGGAGTAGCTTTTCCTCTCGCCGGGCCTGTCGCTCATCTTGCCGGGCCTGTCGCTCATCTTGCTGGGCCTGTCGCTCAGATTGCTGGGCCTGTTGCTCAGCTTGTTTCTCTGCTAGCTGGAGCTGTTGCTCAAGGAAATGAGAAAAAATTGTCTCCATTTTTTTTCCCCTTCTGTGTGTGTGTGGCCCTTCAGATACAGGGCCCGTCCAACATCCCACTTCTGACACCACCTGTGGCAGGACGGCCTGTAGCCGAGGTCAGGGAACAGTCCACACGTGTAGTTTCAGGATAAATGAAAACGTTCAGTGGCTTTATTTCTCCACAGCAACATAACATGCGGGTACACTGTCCCTTTAAGCAAATAAATCCTGCTCCACGTTGGGAGAAAACTGACTAACACAGCAGTCCTAGCTAGCAGGCTGGCTGGCTAAACCATACCCAAACCGTAAGAGTCTTTTTAAGCAGTCATGCAAACCAATGAAAGAAATCTTCTTTTGGCTGCAGTAAGTAGTGTGCTGTATCCTTCTGGCTAGCAGCACATCTATCCATGTGCTCTCATCTGAGACAGGCAGCTACTGCTGGTAACAAGATCCTTATCTACCTTGCTGGCTCAGCTTACAGTGTCAGCTTACATCATGATTAGCTAGCTTCCACCTGAGTTAACCCTTATGAGTGCTGGATGAAGCACTCAGACATATGTTTCCCAGGCATAACTGATAGGGGTTGACTTCACCCTGTCACAGGGTGTCAGGACAGGAATGGCAAGGCTGGGGGAGACTGATTTCTCCAGCACAGAGGGGACTCAGGATTACAAGAAAGAGTGTGGTGTTATGGGAATACATGATTAGGACGGTAGAAAGGGCAATCTGTTGCAATGACCGCATGAAACGAGCAGTTTTCTGCCTCCCGGGGGCTCCGGTTCAGCACATTGCGGATCGGGTAGACATGTTGGTTGGGGCTAGGACTGACCCAGCTGTCTTGGTAAGCGTTGGCACCAATGACAACGTTAGACAAATGGAGGGTCCTACAAAATGACCCTGAGGCTGTAGCCTTAGATGGCTTGGGGACCTGGGAAAAGGTGGCTCCTGATGGGGAGGGCTGAGGCAGTCTAGAACATTTTGCCGCGACCAAACGGCCGCCAGAGCTTTGCTGCCAGAGCATGCTGTGGCCAGCCACTTCGCTGCTAAGGTAGGTGCCTAAACCTCCTACCCTAGCCCTTACCCTAAAACCCCCTACCCTAACCGCTAAAACCCCTTAAATTAACCCCCTACCCTAACCAGTAATAAAAGTTACCTTGGAATGGGCCGGCAGCAGCGGGGATTCCAGCGGCAGATCGGCGGTGGTGGAAGGTCCGTCTGCGGCCGAACGTTGGCGCTGAAATGACCACGACCAAATGTCCCAGCCCGGGGTCTACGGTACCTCCCCAATTGGTGGTTATGGGGAAGGCGGTGTAATACCTGCCTCCGGCAGCCGGTATGGCGGTGTCCTTCCAGTGGTGTGGTGTGCTTTGGGATCAAATTGCCTGTGCAGCTGTTGGCATACAGAGGAACGAGCCGGGGTTGCCCCCCAGGCTTCATGTCAGTGTGGGCATAGCAACGTAGATGGGTGCCCCTAGTTTGGTCAGATTTTGTATTTATAAATAAAGTTGCAACCAATTTCTTCCAAGACAACGTCTGTTTATTATTGATGGGTGTTATGTTTTGAGTGCTGTGATTGGCAGTGTCACGGAGCAAAGCCCCACCCCCCAATACCTGCTTCATAGGGGCACAAGCACCTTGTCCCACCCCCAGCTGGATTAGGAGCCTAACTGAACTGGCCGTGTGCATTGAGAAAAAAGCTCTCTTTTTAAAAAAAAATTCATTTTCTCTTTTCGTCACTTTTACTCTCTGCCATTAACTCTCTAACACTCCCCCCCCCACCCCTTTTTACACACCCAACATCAAAAAGAAGCAAATTGCAGCAGGTCACATGACCCCTTAACTACTTCTGTTTCTGCAAAATTAGGACATACTGGCATTTTGCAACATTTTTATATGCTGGGATCTCGCAAAGCTCTAGGCCAAAACTGCTAAATTGCGCTGTGATCCGTTGAAAATGTTGGGCCCAATACTAATTTTCGCTAATTCCAGAGCAGTGCGAAGTTTTGTGAACATTTATGCAAGAAATTCACACATCACTACTTTAGGTAGTCATGGAAACGAGTCCATGTGGGCCTTAGGGATAAGAGGGGGGGTGCAGTCTGTCCAGGGAAGGGATATATCCTGGGGTATCAATTGATAGTTGTCTGAATCAGGAAGGCAGAAGCTGGTATCCAGGAGTTTCGTTGTGGTAGTAAGTGTTAGGGCAGGGGGGGCAATTCCAACCAACAGGTCGAGTTTTCAGGATATCCCAGCTTCAGCACAGGTGGCTCAATCAGAGGCTCTGTCTTCTTGAGCCACCTGTGCTGAAGCAGGGACTGGCTGAGCCACCTATGCTGACACACAGACACGCATACTAGGGGGCGTGGGGCTCCCTTCTCCTTTACAATTCTCTGCTGACACACGAACTGGTTAAGCCACCTGTGCTGACGCAGGGATTGAGTGAGCCACGTGCTGAAGCAGGGATATCCTAAAAATCTGACCTGTTGGTGTCCCTTGAGAAGTGGAGTTGGCCACCCCTGGTGTAATGGGTTAGGAAAGGGCCACAATACTATATGAGTTTCAGAAGACAAATACCCTGCTTAAAAACATTAATTGCACTATTCTCTCCAACCAGCACATAACAAATAGTCTCCAAACCTGAGGATGTGAGGGGGGACACTTGGTTTCTCTGCCCCTGTAATTAGATTGCAAACAGCACGCAGACCAATTATATTTTCCATGTTCCTAGCGGTTGCTGCAGCGGTGGAAATGTATCTCAGTTAACTTGGTGCAGCTGGCGTGGCTATGAACTGCCTGGAGAATGAAACCATTTCCATTAAAGAATAAATGTAAGATAAAACGGATTTCAGTCTAATACTGATCCTGTCTTCCTTTGTGACAGTCTTCAATGACCCTCTGGCAGCCAAATGCTCTCTACAAAGCTGGCAATGAAGTGACTTTCTTTTCTAGTTTTAACCAATAATTGTTTCATGTATTTATTTTTTAGACCGTACTTCTGTATTGAACAAGCAAACAGATTAGTACTAAGGGCCTCATGCAGAGAGCAGCGCTATTTAAAATTTCGCCATTTTCCGGAGAAAATCGCGCAAAAAACAGCTGAAAATGGCGAGGTAGGAAAAACGCGCCATTTTTTTTTTCTATTTGAAAATCTCGCCGCGCGGCTGGCGAGAAACTACATCTCGCCAGTCTGAAAAATATCCGAATTCAGAAAGGCGCGCTGGCCATCTAGCGGCTGTTTTTGGTGCGATTTTCTTCAAATTTCTCCGCCAACTAAAGTTGGCAAGAAGCAGGAGCTCGCCGGCTATAGGGGGAAAAAAAAAAAAAATGCGCGATTTTTTTCTCTCCCTTTCAGCTGCGCGCATCTCCTCATTTACAATTCTCCACATGCAGTAATGCTAAAAATAGCTGATTTCGCCCATTTCTGCATATGGAGAATAAAACTCTCCATTAAACCTACTTTTTATTCCCCTCTCCAATTTTAAAAAGCGCTGCTCTCTGCATAGGCCCCTAAGTATCCACAGTCTCTCCCACATTTCTCAAATCATTATTTTGCCATTTTCCTACCCAAACTTTGCAGGACGTCTCTGTATGTTATATCTTACTATACATACGTTCTAGCAGTAGGAAGCTTATCACAGTTATATACGTATGTGTATATATATATATATATATATATATATATATATATGAAAAATAGAAGAAAAGAAGCGCCAAATCCTAGTGCATTACTGTGCAAAATGATATATTTAATTCCCAAAAGTCTCAATAAAATGAACTCACAAACATAGAACAAATAAAAGCAGGTTATGAGATATACTCATGCTCCAAGGACCAGGAAACACTGCTTCGCTGCTGAGATTACTCCGTGACACCACTGGATCCAATGCTGCCTTCGTTGCTCACCGCCTGCAGGAACTAACGTGTCAGGCACTCCGCAGTAATCTCTCCCAGGGTACACCACCAACGATGATCTTTGGTTCCCACCGGGGATGGTAGATGCGGCGCACCAGCGGATGACGTCACACGGATAGTAGTAGATACCGGACCGGTAGAATTGCCAAGCAGTTCAAAAGCAAGTGTTTAGAAAGATACACTGCACACCTTCCCTACGCGTTTCATCAGATGAACTGACTTCTTCAGGGGTGGGCTCTGGGTGTGTAGTGAGACATATATATACACCCATGAGTCCAATTGGCTGGATTGAATAATAGGCAAAACCTGTGTAGGCAATCAGCATGACTAGATAATCTAAGTATATACATATGTGAACACCTACTGCTAGATCTCCACAAGTGGATATTTTACAAATCACAATAACATACATTGAAATTGATTGCATTAAAAACTATATGTATATAGATAGTACAAACTTACATATGATGTCCATACATATTTATACAGACCACAGAAGTATATCTAAGGATATCAAATACCCCAAATCAACTGAATATACAGAGACAATAATTATATTCTAACTAACAATTAATAGATACTGGCTTGAGGAGGGTAGATCTAATGTCAAACATTAATGATGAAGAGAGGAGTAGTTACTAGAACAATTGGTTCCTGATTTATTAATAGAATTAATAAATAGCTGAATATATCTGATTCAGCTATAGATGGATCTTAAGATCTAACATTAAAATCAGCAATAATCTATGATAAAATTTATTGTATTGACAACAAAAGAATTTGTATAGCGATACTTAGTAGTAAATTTAATATCTGCGCATACTTTTTGTTATATCATATTCCTTGATGACTAATATTTGTGCAAAATTACAGAAATTCCTTCAAAAAAGGGGAGAACCTTATGGATATATAAATCTCCATATATAATAGAAACAGCGAGGAAGACTGCAACATGAAAAATAATTTAAATAACCTCAAATGATAGTCCAAACTAGGTTTAGTAAGGAGTTTAGAAATAAACTTGGAAGTTTAGACCGGACATGTATCCTAGGCCACATGTATATCCAGCCCAGCAAGATTGCATGGTACAGCCAATCTCCCAACACTCCCCAATAATGATAAAAATAAAACTTAATATGTGTATTGTTATTAATGAATTATATAAAAAAACTAAGAATCTATATTAGCAACTCCATGTGATGTAGGTCAATATTAATGATGTAATTCATCAAACTGGTGAAAATTTGATAATAGTCATTAATTTTGCACAAATATTAGTCATCAAGGAATATGATATAACAAAAAGTTTACTTGTTGTCAAGTATACCTTTTGCTTGCTTCATTCATTGTAACAACGCCGGAAGAAGAGATCAGTGTATCTCGAAAGCTCGCACAAATAAAAGCATTTCGTTAGCCACAGAACGGTATCATCTATTTATTTATTTTTTGATTATATATATATATATATATATATATATATATATATATAAAGCAACTGTAAATATTACTGTATGTTCATTTGCATGTCTTAAACAGGTCTGCAACCCTATCTTTCCCCATTATCGCCCAGCACACAGCGCTTCCACTGCAGCAAGGGATTCTGGGAAATGATATGCAAATGAGCACACTGTGCCACTTTTTGCTTCAAAAACCATTTTTAACATGGTTCCCTATAGGCTTAAGCTTGCTGCATGGTCACAGCTTTGAGCACAGCCAGGGTTTATATATATATATATATATCTATATATATATATATATATAGATATATATATAGATATATATATATACACACACATACACACATTTATACACATATTCCAATGAAACTATTGTACAGTATCTAGTCAGCTCAAGATCAAAGGTCTTAATGTTTCCTAGAACAACAACTGGAGGGGAATTATTTTGGTGACATTCTTCTGAAACAGCTCCCATTATGGATCCCCTGCAGAAATTCCTTGAATTCGTCATTTCTCTTCCACCAGTAGCTTCTTCTTAGACCTTACTTCCTGTTCTCAATTAATTCCCCGCTCCGCTTTTGTTCTGTCTTCACTCCGTTTACCTTTCAACAGATTACTAATGGGCTGATTATTTAAGCAAGCCGGCTGCAAAGACCCAACGTCAGGAATTATGTGCTAGTAATCTCTAAATCCCTTTTTATCCAATTTACTTTCCATGGGATAAAACCACTTGTTAATATAGCGATTTACTGCTCAGCAGAAGTGCAATCGGAAGTTCAAATTGTGTTCTTCCTGTAGCTACTGTACCATTCAAAAGGTCCTCATCGCCTGGAGTTATGAGCTATATGTCTACTTACCGCTTCAAATGTAATATATCCTCCACATTGAATTCTGGTTTAACTCCGCAGTGGTTACATGTGTAAAACGACATGGAATTAAATAGAATTTCGCTGGCCAGCCACATACAGGTGTAGCGGTCATGTAAAATGGCTACAGTCATCTCTCCTGCTGACAGTAAGGCCTGGTAAGTTGTGGGCATGCCAGCAGTAATTATGGAGGTTTGCCCTCACACCCTGGTGAGGTGCCCTATGTATGGATGGGAGTGGTCACAGGCTCTGACTCCATGGTTAGTGATGTCAGAGGTGTGTCAGCCTCCAGAGTATACATAAGGCACAGCACTGATCAAAAGTTGTTGTTGCTGAGTTGTTAGAGTGAGTTCCTGTTGCTGTGCTGCCTCTGTCAGTAAGAGGCACATGGAGGTCTGCAACATTGTTGCGGTAGTCTGATGCAGAGCTGTGAGTCTGGCAGCACAAAGCAGACAGAGAAAAGCTGTTGATGGCTGATGTAAGAACTATGAGACAAGGAGCAAGTCTGAGTGCAGGCTTGGGAGGAGACAGCTTATAAGACTGTGACCAGGGACCTGGCACAGGGATATCTCCCTGAAGGGGAGATAGGGAACCCACCAATTAAGACAAGGACATACCTTTCAAAGGGAAGCACTAATGATTATGTGTGGCTAAAGAGACTACTGCGAGGGGCAGCTAGCCCACCTCAAGCAATAAAGATGCATCTGATCAAAGACACCCTCGTGTGTGAGTCTGGGATTACTCTGCAGAGGGAGGCACCACAGAGGAGTTCCTCATCAGAACCATCCCCATGCGGACGCAGGGATCCTGATGAGGTGGAGGCGCTGCACTGGATCTAGGTAGGACTCAGCACACTACCTCAGCTGCCTGTCTGGACGGGTCCTCCCCATACACCATCATGCGGGAGACTCAGGAGTCCTGTAGCCAACAGGTGCACCACCAGACACTACCACACTGTAATGGGGACTGGTTAGACCACAGGGGCCAATGTGAGATTGGGTGGGTCAGGCCGGTTCACAAAAACCGTTACACAGGCAACCCTCATATCCAAGTGACTTTAAATAAGGGTAGGTGGTCAGCATTTGTTCACAACCTACAAGGGGAAGCAGGGGCTCAGTGAGTAAAGACACTGACTGTAAACAGTGACACTGAGTTTGATTAAGGGGACCCTGACCTTGGGCAAGTCACTTTATCTCTCTGTGCCTCAGGCACCAAAAAGATAGATTGTAAGCTCATCTGGGCAGGGACTGTGTCTGAAACAATCCCTATGTGCTGCGTACTGCGCGCTGAACTGTAATTGTGACGCGCTTTTAGTCAATTGGGAGAAAAGTGCTCTATGAAATAAAGTTATTATTATTCCAGAGACTCAAAGCTGCCTCAGGCTTAAGTTCCTTCAAGACTTCAGCTGTGTCACATTTTGATCTTGTCTGTAACTATTGAATACGCCCATAACCTATATTATCTCTAACAGCCCATGAAATGTCTGTAAATATAGCATATAACCTCTGTTCATTTAATGCAACCATGTACAGTATTGTAAACATAACTCAGGACATACTTGAAAACGAGAGGCACCTCTCAGTGTATTATTTCCTATTGAAACTTTTGATAATAAATGATAATGAAATAAATAAATATATTGCCATGGAATGCAAGCTTCATGCACAGACTCAGTATATAGTTTGCCAGTACCGTTGAATGCTTGTGTGTATAATACGTGTGGTTTGATAGCATGAAACCATTCCCTACATGTACTAATACTATGCCCCTTCGGTGTCTTCCTATAGTACAGTATATAAAATAGTGCATTGCATATACACCGTTCTCATAGCACACCACCTAGCGATTGACACAAACACCCAGAGCACTGCACATTTTGTTCAAAAAGAACCGATGAACAAATTCACGGGATGTGTGATTACAGTACAATCCCTTCTCTCCCGATGAGAACCTTGAGACAAGCTACGAACCTGGAGGCTGTTTATAGTTACCCACGAAACCAGCATCACTTTAGTACAGCCACAGGGCTAGTAATGTGCCTCCCAAGTACATGCTTTCCATCCGAATCACATTGTCTCCTGATGGCATGAGACCTTGAAGGCCTTTTGATGCTTTGTCCAACAGGCATATTATTCCCAAAGCAGAGCCAGTGATGCAGCTTGGAAACCAGCTGTATATTACTTCATCTGCTTTGCCACCAAGTTGTAACTGTAGTTGTAGGAATGACTTATAAAACACTGAAAAGAACAACATGTCTGTTTAGTTCGGGTTGGTATCCAGCAATATTCTGCATTTGTGAGTCAGTCCCAAGCTGTAAAACGTGCTGTCTCACACGTACCTGGGCGGCTTATTTCTCTTATGGAAGCAATTCTAAAATGATCTGAATACTATAGCTAGAGGGGGGAACTTGGGAATAGCTTGTTTACCGATACATTTTATATCTGAGATACTATTTTACTGTGTTATCACACAACAGAGAGGTTAATTCGGTTGAAAGCTGCTTGGAAGTAGGATTCAGTGTTTCCTGCTATTTACCTGAATGTTTACGGGTTTTTGTTTTATGTCTGATTCCACGTTAAGGAGATACAAGCGTGTGAAATATTATGTGCCCCATTTCAATGGGAGATCTCCCCGGAGCCTAGTACTGTGTCAGAGTTACCATGGCAATCTTAGATGCTAGAGATTAAGAACATTATTGTTGTGGAACAGGATTTTACATTTCTCTGTCTCCCTTTGCAGCTCATGGGATTCATTTCTCCCTAGTTTAGCTGCCTGCTATTTTCCCTGTCCCAGCAGCTAGCTGCATGTGAAAAGGCAACATTATTGTTACATTTTGTTTACACAGCCCATGTCAGTGTTGGTTGCCTGCAATCTCCTATTCTCCTAGCTGAGAGTGGGCTATTTCCTACCCCCTGTCCTTGCTGACAGTTAGTAGTGTCTCACTTCACTTCTAGTATGACCCTTGCCCCTCACTTCCTTTTCACCCTGGACTCTGAGTGAGTACGTGCCTGCTATTTACCCCAGTAAGGCCTTTCTGTTTTACACTGCCTTGTCTTGATACACTGCACTTCAGACAGAGAAGCACTCTCTACCCACACTACATCTGCAAGTACCTTCCTTCCTGTGATTTTCCCTCAATAAAACTAAGAAAGACAAAAGGACTTGTTGTGCTTTGGAAGAGGGAAGGCATGAGTTAAGCTAACTGGAATTATTTATACATCATTCGTGACCCTGGTTCCAGGATAATTATTATAGTTTTAACACACAAAACCCCCCATAATGCGTTAAACTTACATAGGCCTCTGTGATTGCTGCTTTCGGCTGGAGATGGGCAAACCAGGTGTGTATGAAACTCGAACCTACGGGAACATTACATTCTAAAACTGAATACAAAACTAAAACCCATTAAGAGTTTTAGAACCAAACACCAGAACATTCTTTAGAGCCAAAACGAGATCACCCGGCCAGGTGCCCGCATCCAGATATTTCTAACGGAACCGTATCTTTTAAAATGATTTTTCAATTCTGGTATTTTAGTTTCCTAATTGGTTTTAATGATGTAAAACATATTTTAAGCCCCCTTTTCATGCTTTATTCTGCTATTTTATAATTTTACGACTTATTTTGATTTTTTTCCAATAATTTGGTAAAAATCCAAAAGCAAACAAATCTAGTAAAACCAAAACACAAACATTTTATAGAGCAACCCCCCCCCCCCCCGTTCAAAATATGAGTAAAAGTGCCCACCCTTACTTACACCTCTGTATTTCCTGGAGAAATGGAAATATCTGTTCACCTTTGAGTTTTTCATTGAAACATTTACAGAAATAGACTAGGTGAGACAGCATCACAACAATCACCTTCAAATACGATCCTATCTTGTGATACATTGCAGGAAGCTACAGATGTAGAAAGACTTGCACTGGGTCAAGCTGTGTGACCGCAACTTCAGCTGCCCCAGCCGGAGGACTATCGCGGTGGGGGTCCGATCCCGTGACCGCGGCAGACACCGTGTCCTGGGACGCAGCTGTTTGCTTTTGCAGATGTGGCACAAGAGGGAGTGTGTATGTTTATGGTCATTTCCATCACCATTTCTGGAGTGTTTAGGGTGTAATTGAATCTATTGTTACCATTTTCACAGAGGTGACAGCATCTTTAATTAACTGTGTTACTCCTCGTTGGCTCTCTACATTTCTATATTTTCCATGCATTGTATTGAGCACGAGTGAATGTTCCAGCACTGAGGAGGACTATTTGCAAAGAATAGAGGGAGTAAGTCTAACTACATCTGTATGAAGAACTAATCTGTTGGGGGTATGCTTCTGTTCCTGATTTATTAGAATTCACAGTGGACCCGATAAGTGACCATAGATAAAAGAGAGAAGTTGGACAAAATAAATATTTAAAGCAGGGGTGCGCAAACTTTTCTGTTTGCGCCCCCTGCCTGTTTCCACCCCCCTGTTCTTGCCCCCCCCCCCTCCTCACCTGTTCTCTGACACGGGCGGCGTCATATGACGTCGCGTTGTCATTTGACCCTGCGGCGTCATGGCGTTGCGTTGCCAGAGAGCAGGTAAGAGGGAGTAACAGAGGCCTCGCCCGCTCCCCCGGCATTTAATTTAAATGTTGTGGGGAAGAGCGTGGGGCCTCTGTAAGCGCCGTGCCCCACCCCCCTGAAAATCGCCCCCCAAGCTTGCGCTCCCCTGACTTAAAGGACACATTAAATGTAGAAACAGTGTTCAGACGATAAGTTCCTTACTCTCTTATACAGCACGCTAACAACCTTACTGTGTCATTTCTTCATGCATGATGAAATCAAATAGATAACATAGGGACAACACAGTCTCTTTTGCAAAAACAAAAAAAAAATATATATATATATAAAAAAAAAGTACAAATCTACAGTAAAAAACAATTAATATTGCAACCAGGGAAATGAAGTAAGGCTGAAAGGATTTTGCCAGAAGTGCTTTTCAAATATCTTGGCTGGGGTTTTATAGCAGAACCCAATTAAGAAAATTATCGATCGGAGAATAAAGTTTCCATATTTAAAAGTATTTAACTGCTACAGAACACGACACTTCTCCAGCAATAAAGAGAAGGGCTCTTAGCTGGAATAATGGAAAGCAGCTGTATTTGGAAATATTTAAGTGGTCGAATGCTGGCAATTCATTGATTTGCACAATAATCAAAAGACGCTCAAGTTAGGTCATTTTTCATTTTGTTAAATTAAAAGCATTAAAACTGCCGTGTGTAATTGTACAAATAGTCCTGTTCCACAAACACAGAGCTCCTTTTTCAGTTTAATACCGATGTGTTCTGTGGGTACGAGCCCATC
>NC_134489.1:101979300-101984300 GCF_040206685.1 Ascaphus truei
TGCCCTTCACCCCCCCCCCGGCCCTTCACCCCCCCCCCGGCCCTGCCCTTCACCCCCCCCCGCCCTGGCCCTTCACCCCTTCACCCCCCCGCCCTGGCCCTTCACCCCCCCCGCCCTGGCCCTTCACCCCCCCCCCCTGGCCCTTCACCCGCCCTGGCCCTTCACCCGGCCCTGCCCTTCACACCCCCCCCTGCCCTTCACCCCCCCCCTGCCCTTCACCCCCCCCCGGCCCTTCACCCCCCCCCGGCCCTGCCCTTCACCCCCCCCCGGCCCTGCCCTTCACCCCCCCCCCCTGGCCCTTCACCCGCCCTGGCCCTTCACCCGGCCCTGCCCTTCACCCCCCCCCCTGCCCTTCACCCCCCCCCCTGCCCTTCACCCCCCCCCCTGCCCTTCACCCCCCCCGGCCCTTCACCCCCCCCGGCCCTGCCCTTCACCCCCCCCCGGCCCTGCCCTTCACCCCCCCCCGGCCCTGCCCTTCACCCCCGGCCCTGCCCCGCCCCCGGCCCTGCCCTTCACCCCCCCCCCCCCGGCCCTGCCCTTCACCCCCCCCCCCGGCCCTGCCCTTCACCCCCCCCCCCCGGCCCTGCCCTTCACCCCCGGCCCTGCCCCCCCCCCGGGCCCTGCCCTTCACCCCCCCCCCGGCCCTGCCCTTCACCCCCCCCCCCGGCCCTGCCCTTCACCCCCCCCCTCCGGCCCTGCCCTTCACCCCCCCCCCCTCCGGCCCTGCCCTTCACCCCCCTCCGGCCGTGCCCTTCACCCCCCCCCCCCGGCCCTGCCCTTCACCCCCCCCCCCGGCCCTGCCCTTCACCCCCCCCCGGCCCTGCCCTTCACCCTCCCCCCCGGCCCTGCCCTTCACCCCCCCCCCGGCCCTGCCCTTCGCCCCCGGCCCTGCCCTTCGCCCCCCCCCCGGCCCTGCCCTTCACCCCCCCCGTCCCTGCCCTTCACCCCTGCCCTTCGCTCCCGCCCTTCGCCCCCACCCTCCCTGCCCTTCGCTCCCACCCTCCCTGCCCTTCGCTCCCTGCCCTTCGCCCCCACCCTCCCTGCCCTTCGCCCCCACCCTCCCTGCCCTTCGCCCCCACCCTCCCTGCCCTTCGCCCCCACCCTCCCTGCCCTTCGCCCCCACCCTCCCTGCCCTTCGCCCCCACCCTCCCTGCCCTACACACGTACACACACGTACACACACGTACACACACACGTATATACACACACACGTAGGCACATGTATACACACACATGTAGACACACACGCGTAGACACACACACGTACACATACACACGCAGGCACACGCAGGCACACGTAGACACGCAGGCACACGTAGACACGTAGACACGCAGGCACACGTAGACACGCAGGCACACGTAGACACGCAGGCACACGTAGACACGCAGGCACACGTACACACGCAGGCACACGTAGACACGCAGACACGTACACACACGTATACGTAGACACACACGCACGTGTACACACACACACACACACGTGTACACACACAAACACGTGTACACACACACACGTGTACACACACACACACACACACACACACACACGTGTACACACACACACACACGTGTACACACACACACACGTGTACACACACACACACGTGTACACACACACACACGTGTACACACACACACACACGTGTACACACACACACACACACGTGTACACACACACAAACACACGTGTAAACACACACACGTGTACACACACACACACACGTGTACACACACACACACACGTGTACACACACACACACGAGTACACACACACACACGTGTACACACACACACACACACGTGTACACACACACACACACACACACGTGTACACACACACACACACACACGTGTACACACACACACGTGTACACACACACACGTGTACACACACACACGTGTACACACACATACACGTGTACACACACACACACGTGTACACACACACACACGTGTACACACACACACGTGTACACACACACACGTGTACACACACACACACGTGTACACACACACGTGTACACACACACGTGTACACACACACACACACACACGTGTACACACACACGTGTACACACACACACACACACGTGTACACACACACACACACTCACGTGTACACACACACACACACGTGTACACACACACACACACGTGTACACACACACACACACACACACGTGTACACACACACATGTGTACACACACACACACACACACGTGTACACACACACACGTGTACACACACACGTGTACACACGTGTACACACACACACGTGTACACACACACACACACGTGTACACACACACGTGTACACACACACACACGTGTACACACACACACGTGTACACACACACACACACACGTGTACACACACACACGTGTACACACACACGTGTACACACACACACACACACCCTCCCTGCCCTTCGCCCCCACCCTCCCTGCCCTTCGCCCCCACCCTCCCTGCCCTACACACGTAAACACGTACACACACGTACACACACGTACACACACGTATACACACGTACACACACACGTATATACACACACACGTAGGCACATGTATACACACACATGTAGACACACACGCGTAGACACACACACGTACACATACACACGCAGGCACACGCAGGCACACGTAGACACGCAGGCACACGCAGGCACACGTAGACACGCAGGCACACGTAGACACGCAGGCACACGTAGACACACGTAGACACGCAGGCACACGTAGACACGCAGGCACACGTAGACACGCAGGCACACGTAGACACGCAGGCACACATAGACACGCAGGCACACGTAGACACGCAGACTCGTACACACACGTATACGTAGACACACACGCACGTTTACACACACACACACACGTGTACACACACACACACGTGTACACACACACACGTGTACACACACACACACACACACGTGTACACACACACACGTGTACACACACACACACACGTGTACACACACACACACGTGTACACACACACACACGTGTACACACACACACACGTGTACACAAACACACACACGTGTACACACACACACGTGTACACACACACACACACACGTGTACACACACACACGTGTACACACACGTGTACACACACACACGTGTACACACACACACGTGTACACACACACGTGTACACACACACACACACACGTGTACACACACACACACACACGTGTACACACACACACCCACACACGTGTACACACACACACGTGTACACACACACACGTGTACACACACACACGTGTACACACACACGTGTACACACACACACACGTGTACACACACACACACGTGTACACACACAAACACACGTGTACACACACACACGTGTACACACACACGTGTACACACACACACACGTGTACACACACACACACACGCGTGTACACACACACGTGTACACACACACACACGTGTACACACACACGTGTACACACACACACGTGTACACACACACACACACACTCACGTGTACACACACACACACGTGTACACACACACACACGTGTACACACACACACACACGTGTACACACACACGTGTACACACACACACACACACATGTACACACACACACACACGTGTACACACACACATGTGTACACACACACACACACGTGTACACACACACACACGTGTACACACACGTGTACACACACACGTGTACACACACACACGTGTACACACACACACGTGTACACACACACACACGTGTACACACACACGTGTACACACACACACGTGTACACACACACACACGTGTACACACACACACACGTGTACACACACACACGTGTACACACACACGTGTACACACGTGTACACACACACACGTGTACACACACACACACACGTGTACACACACACGTGTACACACACACACACACGTGTACACACACACACGTGTACACACACACACACACACGTGTACACACACACACGTGTACACACACACGTGTACACACACACACACACACCCTCCCTGCCCTTCGCCCCCACCCTCCCTGCCCTTCGCCCCCACCCTCCCTGCCCTACACACGTAAACACGTACACACACGTACACACACGTACACACACGTATACACACGTACACACACACGTATATACACACACACGTAGGCACATGTATACACACACATGTAGACACACACGCGTAGACACACACACGTACACATACACACGCAGGCACACGCAGGCACACGTAGACACGCAGGCACACGCAGGCACACGTAGACACGCAGGCACACGTAGACACGCAGGCACACGTAGACACACGTAGACACGCAGGCACACGTAGACACGCAGGCACACGTAGACACGCAGGCACACGTAGACACGCAGGCACACATAGACACGCAGGCACACGTAGACACGCAGACTCGTACACACACGTATACGTAGACACACACGCACGTTTACACACACACACACACGTGTACACACACACACACGTGTACACACACACACGTGTACACACACACACACACACACGTGTACACACACACACGTGTACACACACACACACACGTGTACACACACACACACGTGTACACACACACACACGTGTACACACACACACACGTGTACACAAACACACACACACGTGTACACACACACACGTGTACACACACACACACACACGTGTACACACACACACGTGTACACACACGTGTACACACACACACGTGTACACACACACACGTGTACACACACACGTGTACACACACACACACACACGTGTACACACACACACACACACGTGTACACACACACACCCACACACGTGTACACACACACACGTGTACACACACACACGTGTACACACACACACGTGTACACACACACGTGTACACACACACACACGTGTACACACACACACACGTGTACACACACAAACACACGTGTACACACACGTGTACACACACACGTGTACACACACACACACGTGTACACACACACACACACGCG
>NC_134489.1:101986800-102054300 GCF_040206685.1 Ascaphus truei
CATGCCCCCCCCCCCCAGCACACTGGCATTCTCGGCTCCCCACCCTTCCCAGCCCCGATCAACACCATCAGCACCCACACATTGGCACCTTCGCACCTCCCCATCGGCACACCCACATCCGCACCCCCACATCAGCAACAAACCCTCCCAAATCAGCACACCGATACAATCACCATCAGTACAGCCACAGCAGCAGTACCACCGCACACTGCCATGGGCCGCGTGGACCACTCCCCACCCAAATGCCACCCCCACACCACAAACATCCCGGGCAACGCCGGGGCTCTCAGCTAGTATATATATATATATATATATATATATATATATATATATATAGCAATTCCAATAATCAGTCTGATAAACAGTTTCAATAAGCATCATCCATATAAAACGTTATGTTTGGAAATAGGTTGACATAGAAATCAGACTTGAAGAAGAGAAGTTGCTTGCTTAAATAGTCATATAATGCTCCAATTTTAGGGAGAGGTGATGGAACTAATTGCAATATGAGGGGATGACCACGTCACCTACGATGAAGGAAAACCCGACCCCCTCAATAGGCTGTAATGTCTCTCCCCTGGTGCTAGTCTGGGAAACAACTGCAGTTGATTCAAGCAACAAAAGAGAATAAGGAAGTACAGTACTCACAAGTAGTGAAGCAATGCCCTGACATCAGTGTGCTCACTGCTCCGCGAAACTCGCAAAGATGAACCTCCCACGGGGGAAACGTGAAGAGCAACACTGCAGGTCAACCGGAAGAAAAATGACGACGGCTGGATCGCTTAATCAAGTAAAAAAATCTCATTATTGAATCATCAACAAAAACTCACACACACTGTGAGCGACATCTCTAATGCGTTTCCGGCTCGACCAGCCCTTTGCCTTTCTTCAAATGAACGATGTGCACTGATTGGGGACACTTTTTAGTGAAATAAAAGCGTAGTACCACTTTAAAGCATATACTGGAGTTGCATTAAAGTTATTTGTTCATTGTATTATTTGACATTTATGTAAGCCATTCAGAACACATGAATTGGAGATGTCATGTTGTCTCTACTACACAAAGTTACTGGATAGTTTAACAATTAAAGTCCAGATCTACATAGCTCCGCTACCTGAGGGTGCATAACGGACGCGATTTTCTCTGAGGTTAACGCAAATCCACAAGGCTAAATAGGTGCAAAAACAACATTTGTTAGCGATCTCATTAGCATGGGCTCAATGCCATGGGACGATAGCGCTGCTTGGCGTAAGCTTCAAATAACATGGTGTTAAGCCTGTCTCACCCAAAGGGGGTGTTACTCCCATGCAGACCCTGAATAGGTGTTTAATTCACGTTCAAAAGAGAAGATCGGTGAGGGAAACAACCCCATAAATAACAATATGTTAGTTCAATGAGACGTAACTGTGGTTTCATACTCATCCTGACCCTGTAAAACACCTATTTCAGGGTCTGGATATAAGTAACGCCAAATGTAGCTATAACCTAACTAACATCTCGTTAAATCCCTGTGCTAAATCTATGCGTTGCTAGAGGAAACACCTCTTTGGAAAATCATTAGCATTAAAGTCTGTTATAGTTATCGCAATGCCATCTCCATGCAAAACAGCACATAACTGTGGATCTAGACCTTCAGTATACAGTACGTATGTGATTAGGGTGGAAGAGGGAAAGTGTGCAGAATTTGTATTAAGTGCAGACCCGGTGTTTTGGTTTTCGTTTGGCTTTAAAAACAGTTGTGGGGGTTTGGTTCTGGTTCTGGTTTTGCCTAAAATCAGTTAGTTTTGGTTATGTTTTTGGATTTGTATTTTGGTAGAATATGGGAATGTAATAATTAATTATATAAACATATATATCAAATCATATTTAAATAATATTTATTACAAATATTTGTATTTGTAATCTTTAACACATTATTATATTATTATTATTATTAGTAGTAGTATTATATTATTATTATTATTATTATTATTATATAGTACCACTTTTACTGGTAGATTCAACCATACTATGAAAGCTTGAACAATATACCCGCAGAAAGTCGGAAAGGAACTTGCCAACATACAAATGAAGCTGGCATGGCAAGTAAGGCCTTATCCCGTAAATATGGAAGTTACCGAAAATGGCCCTTAATCTGCAGAGGTCAGATTGCCCCAGTTTGACAGCATTCACGAAGAAGGTATGAAGGGAGAGGGGGTTAAGAATCCCAGGACGTTAAACAAAAACTGTAATTCAAGCCTCAATCTCGCTACCTACAACTGCTACTGCAGGCTCTCTCAGGTGAAGCAACACTGGAAGATCCGGAAGATGAGCTTGATAAGATTCAATGGGATATTGTTGGCCTTAGTGAAGTTAGAAGAAAAGATGATGGTCTCATTGAGCTCAAAAGCAGAAACCTTTTATATTTCAGAGGTACAGATAATGGAAGTATCAATGAAGTAGGCTTCATCATTAACAAGAGATGGGGAAACAACATTGTGGAGTATAAAAGCTCATCGGAAAAAGCAGCCAGAATCGTCATTCAGTTGACAAAGAGATACAGACGTCAAAAAATCCAAGTGTATGCCCCAAAAGTAAGTCATGCAGACAATGCCGTGGAAGACTTCTACCATGAAATCAACCAACTTAACAACAAAGGCAATTGTCACCAAGATCATTATAGCAGATTTCAATACAAAGATTGGTGCACAGCAGAAGAATGAAAACAATAGCTAATAACTGGTTGCGGTGACAGGAATGAACGTGGAGATAGAATTTGCAGAATATTAAAACGTCTACATCAAACTTTACTCTTTATGCCAACCTCAAGGTCATTAATAAACAAGTTAAACAGACAGGGTCCCAGTACCGATCCCTGAGGTACTCCACTCACAACTTTAGCCCAACCTGAAAAAGTTCCATTTATGACAACTCTGTTGTTTATCCTTCGACCAGTTTTTAATCCAGATACAAATATTTTTACAGAGTCCAATTTGCTTTATTTTGTACACTAATCTCTTGTGTGGCATTGTATCAAACCCCTTTGCAAAATCTTAGTAGACCAAATCAACTGCATTGCCCTGGTCAAAATACCTACTTACCTCCTCAAAGAAACTAATAAGGTTAGTTTGGCATGACCTATCCTTCATAAATCCATGCTGACTATTACTAATAATTTGGTTTTCCATTATGTACTCCTGAATATTATCCCATAATAAACCTTCAAGTACTGTAGCTTCCCCACTATGGATGTCAGGCTTACAGGTCTGTAATTCCCTTTTTGTGATCTAGTTCCCTATTTAAATATAGGCATCACATCTACTTTACGCCAATCTTGTGGTACCTAGCCGGTAGAAATGGAGTTCTTGAATATTTAATGTAATGGTTTGGCTATTACTGAACTTAGCTTCTTAAGAACTCTTGGGTTCATGCCATTGGAGCCATGTGCTTTATTTACTTTAATGTTATCAAGCCTCCTAAACACTTTTCCCTCAGTTAACCAATTTTTCAATAATATAGAGGTTGTGACTTCCTCCTGTGGCACTATTATGGCACTTGATTCCTCCCTGGTAAATACAGAGGCAAAGAATGTGTTTAATACCTCTGCTTTTTCCTTATTTCCAATAATTTGCCTGCCCATCTCACACTGAAATAGTCCTATATTTTCTTTTCTAATTTTTTGGTTATTAAGGTACTTAAATAACTTTTTAGGGCTGATCTTACTTTCTGTTACAATCCTTTTTAGAATTTTCAATTTTTGCTAATTTGATTGCTCTTTTGCAACTTTTGTTCTGCGTTCTGACCAGCGAACTTAGGGAGGATTTGTTCCTATAAATTACACCTAGTTTGGCATAGGTTTTGGATGTCAGGGTTTCAATGTACAACCCAAATGAAAGTCAAACCATATGCCCAGATATTTAAAACTAGTGACAGGGGGTAGGATACTATTAGAGTTGGTTCTGATCTGTAGCTCTGTCATTGGTAGCTTTAGAAATGTAGCCTTAGTCCCAAATATCATTGTACAGTCTTATCAGTGTTTAAAAACAGTTTGTTTTGGGAAATTCAGTTTTCAAATCTTGAACAATCAGATTGAAGTACGTGTCCAAGGTCAGAGAGGCTAGAGCTGTGTGCATATAAGATTGTGTCATCCGTATATATGCGCATTGAAGCTCCCTTATAAGGTTTAGGTAGATCATTGATGAAGACTCAAAAGAATAGGGCCCCAGAACAGAGCCTTGCGGGACACCGCAGGTGACATCCAACGGGTTGGAGATAAAGCCTGAGATAGACACATGTTGGGCTCTACCTGATAGGTAGAAGTTAAACCAGTTTAAAATGTGTTTCTCTATTCCAAAGCACTGACGCTTGTTTAACAAGATAACATGTTCAACAGTATCAAAAGCCTTTACAAAATTTAGGAATATTGCACCAGTGAGTTGTCCCAGTTCCATTCCATACAGAATCTCACTGAAAAGTTTTAGGAGGGTAATTACTGTGGAGTGTTTTGGGTGAAAGCCAGATTGGAATTGGCTAGGTAAATTTGTCTTGATATAGTAATCGCATAATTGGGAGTGGAAACACTTTCCATGACTTTGGATAGTATTGGGAGAAGAGAAATTGGCCTGTTGTTCGAGACAGTGTTTTTTTTGTCCCCACTTTTGAAGATTGGGACAACTCTGGCAGTTTTCCAGTTCTCTGGGATATGGCCAGTAGACAAAATAGAGTTGATTACGGAAGCAAGTAGTATGGCAATGGCTGGGGCATTGAGTTGTAGCAGGGGGAGGGGGGAGAGAGTGGGTGACATATGCACAGAGAGACTGACGTGAGGGACAAGAAGTGAGAGTGGCATGCGTGGAGTGTGACATTTGCAAGGTAGGAGAAAAAAGAAGGAGCACACAAAATATAGTGGTATCAAAAGATTACCAAATGTATTAATGCATCAGAGCGTTATGTGGTAACGTTTCAGGACACAAAGTCCCTTCCTCAGACCAAAAAACTCAAAAGTGACAAACAGTAGAACATCTATATATACCCCCAAAAGTCAAAATAATTACCTTCCCCAGGCAACATCTAAAGTGCAGGGCTGCAGCCAATCTCACAACCTGATTGTGCACGCCCCCGACGTCTGATGTCACCGCGCGGCACCGCGTCATGACGCACGTGACGTCACAACGCGATGACGTCATTCGGCCCAGCGACGGCCCACAGGAGGAATGAAAGAAAGGTGTGACCTGTAAACAGTCAAAAGATGTCTGCCCACAATGACTGGCGGCGTCACGTGGTGAAACGTCACGACGCACGTGACGTCACAACGTGAATACGCAATGACGTCTGGTTGCTAGGGCAACAGACAACAAATGACAGGAAAAAACATAAAAATACATAAACAGAGTAATTTGCTTAATGATAATATGGCAGGACTATTCTTGAAGCATGGAGAGGAGCAAATAGTAGTGCCATGATGCACCACTGTTGCATTCTAATGTTGTCCACTTTAAACAGTTGGTGACAGTCCTTTTTTGAAAAGAAGTCCATATGTATGAGAAAAAAGCTGGAAATAAAATGAAATTTTGTTAGAGCATTCTGCCAATGTTTATAAGTTTACTGCATGTATTCTTAAGACATTCTTTGTGACAAGATAGACAACCCACAAGGGATGGATATCCATTTCTATACCCATATACATAGGAACAAATTTGTTAGAATAACCTTGGAATATTATTTAGTATAGGGCAGTGGTGGAATAGTTAAGAGACCCTTAGCATTCCTGGTCATATTGGGGATCATAACCATAGCCCCATATTTGCCATCCGCAAAGAGTTGGGTCTACTTAGGAAGCTGACCCGTTATTATAGGAACCAGTGAAGCTCCAATCTTTCATTCATACCCCTAGGGGCAACCGTATCCAGTGTATGGGTCCACTTTGCCTCTTTCTGTAAAATAATTCTTTCTCTATCCCCTCCTCTACGGAGGGGTTTCACATGATCAATCACTTGATACCTTAGCTGCAAGATGTTATGTCCTTTTTCTCGAAAGTGTCTTGCCACGGATGTGTCTGATAATGGGTTTCTGATGTTACTCTTATGTTGTGTTCTACGTTCCTTAAGTGAATTAATAGTTTTCCCTACATATAACATCCCACAGGGACATTTTAGTAGATATACGATGTAAGAACTTAGGCATGTGTAAAAACCATTGGTTTTAAATTGTCTCCCCGTATGGGGGTGACAGAAGTGCTCCCCCTTATTATTCCATTGCAATGGATACAGCTTGTAGTGTGACATTTGGGAGGCGTGTCTGTATCTCCTCCAGTGCAGCTGTAGGGCATGCAGGGGCCAACTGCAGTTCCAAGTCTTCCTATGTCCCATTTTCTTTGCTGATTAGATCCGGTGCCAGAGGATGGGGTCCAACACCATACAGAAAGCCTCAGACACAGGCGGTCCCTACAGCAACAACAGAAGAGGTAATGACCCATGTTGGAGGAATTATATGAAGGGTTGGGTTCTTTCTCCTCTTGCTGACCTCTAAGTCTATCAATAAAATAAACCACACTGAATACACTCATGCTACAAACTGTGTCTGTGTCTCACTGATCACCAGACATCCTGCCACTAACTATATATATATATATATATATATATATATATATATATATATATATATATATATATATATATTTACACCTGTTTGGTCTGAGGAAGGGACCTGGTGTCCAGAAACCTTACCTGTACTGACTCTGATGTGCTAATACACTTGGAAGTCTTTTGACACCTTTAAAACCTTTTCTGTGCTCCTTCAAAATTTTTTGGTTGTAACAAAAAATCAAACTCAACCTACCATGGATGGGTTAAAACTGCCAGGTCTACACTCTACTGTACACGATCTGGGGCATTTACTACGGATGAGAATATGTGTCTAACCTCACGCAGTTTACAATCTGGTTTCTGTGACTCTTGCCAATGAATGGTCCTTATTGTGGACTTTCCCAGTAGCAGCGTCCACCTAAGTCTCACATTCCTTTCTGGATATAAATCTCACCCCCACAGAGGGAAGTAGCAAAAAAAAATATATATATAAATAAATAATAAAATAAAATGCAAGCCTCGGAATAAATCAACGCTGCCTGGCTGATCAGCGGGGAAAAGTCACCCAATTCATAACCACTACATGATTTCCTTAGCCAAATGCCAGTAAATGAAAACAGTATTATCCCCCTGTGAACAGATTAGCATCTGTGTATAAATAGAACATTTGTTATGGGTCTGCAGGGATATCTGTCTGTTACTTGTTAAGCACCATGTTGCCATCATTTTTAGGCACACTGTATTATATATATATATATATATATATATATATATATATATATATGTATATATATATATATATATATGTTTATGTATATATGTGTGTGTGTGTGTTTGTGTATATATATATATATATATGTATATATATATATATATATATATATGTGTTATATATATATATATATATATATGTGTGTGTGTGTGTGTGTGTATATATTTATATATATATATGTATATATATATAAATATGTGTGTGTGTGTACGCGTGTGTGTGTGTGTGTGTGTGTGTGTGTGCGTGTGTGTGTGTGGGCACACGCTCAGGAAAAGGTATGAAAGAACTGTATAGAGGAAGTTATAATTCAGACAATCTGAAAAGCTTTCTACTATTGCTTGAGCAAGAAATTAAGGCACAACTGTACTTTTATTTCAAAACATTTTCCATTCAAAATCCTTGGGACATGTATGGCAGTTACCTGGTAAGATATTATCTTATATGTAGATGTTGACATGTGGATAAAAGGAATCGGTTTCACCTCTATGTGCCGCTTGCAAAGTATGCCCTTAATTTCTTTTTCTTGCCTGTGATTTTTCCAACGTGCTGTCACTTGATATCGCTAAGCACCTTCTCTGGGCAGCATTAGGCTGTAGCACGTTGCCAAACTTCCTTTAATGACTAAAGAATTCAGTATTGTAAACCGATTTTGTTTTATCCCTTGTACAAGGGTTTGAATATGTCAAAATACAAAAGATAAACTCTGAATATATTACTACGTTTGGGTAAGACTATGCAGGGCCAAAGAAAGTCAAAACCAGTTGTCGGGAATGGGATTGCACCAATTTTGCAGCAAGACGAGGATGCATAGGAGGATATTAACATTTTCTTTTCTTCCCAGTCCTCTCTGAGTTGTGGCTTTTGAATGCAATGGCTACATTCTGTGTTGCCTTCAGAGAAAGACTTAATACAGTGAGTGACAGCTTTTAAAGGACCATTCCTGAGAGAAAGACAGAGGCAGAGAATAGCTGCAACAAGTGGAACACCCTTCAATGATTTAGACAGTGTTTTATAAGGAAGGCATACTTTCCAATGAGACACCACTTACTGAATAATAAGATCATCTTCCAAGGAGAGTGACTATCTTCTGATCCTAAGAAAGGATCCTCATGAATAAAACAGCGCGTCTATGACCGAGGAAGGCAACCTACTTCTTAGGCTGAGTCCCCGCTGGCGCTGAGCTCGCGGTGCTTGGCGAGGTGACTTGCATACTGTATATATATATATATGCAAGTCCCTGCTCATGCGAAGCGCCCGCGGGTATGCGCGAGCACACACGCTCACCGCCACACAGCGCTTAGGTAAATAATTTTTTTTTACTTTCCCGCTCGCTCAACTATTCGGAAATGCCGCACCCTTCTCCCCACCCCCCTCCCCCTCCGCGGGCGCGCGAGCAGACGCAGGACACCCGGCTCGCATGCTTTGAGCGCCATCGCGCTCAGCGCCAGTGGGGACTCAGCCTTAGAGAGCCTTTCTCAAATCAGAAAGACATAACCAGTCAGACGACCTTTTAAAGATGCAGTTCAAGCTTCCGTTCCCCCCCCCCCCCCATTTCAATATGTGCATCAATACACTCTGCACACTGACAAGTGATTAGCTAAGTTGCCGATCGATCCGTTTTCCTGTAATTGATCGCTGAAGATTCGGCTCAGGGATTCTTTATATCACTGTTAGGGCTGCAGACGATTACCCAAGATGCAAAGTTCTGTGTGGAAGATCATGTGACTAGGCACACACTAGGTACAATTGGTGCACTGCTAGAGAGAGGGTGGGGCTCAAGAGCCAGAGCCTGTCTCAGAAGAGGAAGGGGATGTGATTTTGTAAATGGTTGCTATAGAAACAAAAATGCTTTTTACATTATAATACATTAAAAAAAAAATTATGCTACAAGTATTTTCTCATAGTACAGAACTGATTTAGGTAGGATATTGCTTGAACTGCAGCTTTAAATGCCAATGCAAACTTTCCGAAAGATAAAAGCTTAATGTGAAAATATATAATGCATTTTATGGCTCCCACGGCAGTGAAAAGGTTAACTGAGTGCACAACCTACAGCATTTTCTAACACTGAATCTTGGTGAGACGTATACTAAAAACCAACTTGTAGAGTAACACTGCTGCACATCATGGGAATAAGATTCAGTGCATAACGTGCTGTGCGTGGACTCTGCCACAGAAATTATTATGAGCTATGCTCAGCCCTAAGAGTAACAGGGCCCTGTCTAAGGAGCAAACCCCAAAGCACCTGAACATTCACAGATTTCTATAAACAGAGCTATTTCCCTTGAAATTCCTTGCATATTAATCTGCAAGTCCCATCTTTTATATATATACTGTCTATATAACTCATCTGCATCCTTCTCTATCCTGTGAAATACCTCCGCTGACAGCAAATGTCACCGTGAAACAATGTAAGCACTGCTGCTGCCTGGAGGTGCGCTTCTATCTTCCAGGCTAATGTCACTGTTGTCATTCAATGCGCCATTATTTCTGAGCCATGCTTCTAAAATCAACTCTTTCCTGCAATGCTGGCGGAGCTCCCAAGTTTGGGTTTGTTTTGTAGCTTTGCAGTGCCTATCATGGTAAGAGGAGAGACAGAAGACTCAGAGGGCATGGAAAAGATTGGCGTTTCATTTTTTTGGCTCAGTAAATGGAAATATATCCCATGCCTGCTCATGAACTGAGTCCATCAACTGAGTGTCAGGGAACTGTTAGGGGAAACCTCCGGCACAACGTACGATAGAGGAGTGGGAAGGAAAGGGCTCTCGGTCATTAAGGTGCAAGTGTCAAGATCATGTACAAGGAAGAGGTCAGGTTGAATGTGCGCAATAACTCTCATACTTACACTGTCTGTTTAGCTTGTGAAATACCAGAGACAAATTCCACCCCGTGTGGAGAACAGAAGGATCGCACAGCAATTTTGTATCGGTTATACTTGATGGACATATATCTTATATACAATTTAACTTGTATAAAAATAAAAAAAAGTCAATATTTGTTTGGTCGTTAGAAAATGTTATCCCAGGGGATGCACTGGGACCGTTTTCTTTACTGAGCGCATTTATTCAACATAATACAACATGGACATAAGCTGAACCTTCTTTCTAATTGTTCTTCAAAACCTAGTTTGAGATGGAGAGAGGTTAGCCATTTAGGAATATTATTGCCCGGGCCGCCACTAACAGTGAAAGGGTTAATGAAAACAATATTTGTAGGTACCTGGATAGGTCAACATCCCTGAAAAGTTAAAGAAGATATTTTTCTAGTAGATTGGTTCCAAAGTTTAAAAATGTGAGGAAACAAAGATTTATTTTTTATACACACATGCATTATATTTGATCTCATCTGTGTGCCTCGTAACTTCTCCCTAGGTTAGGGGTAGTCAACTCCAGTCCTCAGGGGCCACCAGCAGGTCAGGATTCACGATATCCCTGCTTCAGCACACGTGGCTCAATCAGTTGCTCAGTCTTAGACTGAGCCACCAGTGCTGAAGCAGGGATAAAAAAAATTGCTCCTCCTTCCCAGGTTTTAAGCCCGCCCCTCCCCACTTCCCTAGTTTGCAAGTGCCTCATTCTGCTGGATATAGATCCACTGTGGTCTTTCTCCCTCCTAATACAGGTAAATAAGAATTTTAATCCTAATAGAGGTATATTAGTATTTTATCTGGTAGTGTTAGGCCTTGCGAACAGGTGTCTGCCTTGACGTGGCTCGCAAGCTTACAACGCTTTGGCCAAAGGGTTAAACTAAATGACCCTATTTCAAGAGAATATATAAGTATTTTACTGTGTATTTCTGTCATGTTGGATGTAGCATTGGGCTTCTCTGTCGTCTGTTCTGAAGCAGGGATATCCTGAAAACTTAACCTGTTGGTTGCCCTTGAGGACTGCAGTTGCCCACCCCTGGGTTAGAGACAGAGGGGCTTAGTCATTAAACTTTTGATAGTGCCGATCAGGGCACTATCTGACGGAAAGTCCCATTGAAGTCTACGGAAGTTTCTCTGCAATTGTGACAGGATCAGCACTTTCACAGTTTAATGAATAGCCCCCAGAGCCTCAGAGTTAGGAGTGACATTTAAACCTGTTCCAAAGCGCCGTGTGTATAAGAGACCTTTCAAAGAATAGCAGAGTCGTGCCTGCTAGATAAATCCAGACTGTGCATTGCAGGGCAATCCAAATGTGTTTGTAAAGGTGTATTCCCATCTTAAGTTTCCCAGCAAATCAACATCTGGGAGTCAGTGAAACTGCACATGTCCTGTGTGTCAACGTCTCCTCCCTCTGCATGCAGAGCAAATAGGGGAAATACTGAGCATTTCACACTGCAGGCACACAATCCATCAACAGACTGTCCTCAGTGGCCTAAATCTCCAGGAAGGAGTAAGGTTAATAAGGTACAGATCCCCAAGGACAGGTATCTTTCCGCTTTGTTTTTGAACTCCTGGGCATCGGGAGTGGGCGTTGTTATGTAATGGGGTAATAAAAATGTCCGTGAGTTCTGCACCTGATATTCTGAAAACACAGTACATTTGCATTGACCTTGTTATCTCTGCATATCTTTGAATTGGAAAGTGGAGAAAACTTGATTAAAATGAGAAAAAGCTGCCTGCGGGGGGAGACCGGACGCGAAGTTTGCACAAATACATAAATCCCTTTATCCCTCAATATTGCAGCCGAAAGCTTTGACATGTTAGCATCCAAGTACCCACAAGTGCGAACGCTGCGACTAAATTGTGGGTCCTGTTCTAAGATATATTAAGGGCCCATACATTTTCTTCCACTGATAGAATTAAGATGTTAGCTGGAACTAGAGATGGAGGAACCAGTCCAAATCCGTTTCCCAGATTTTCCAGAGTTTTCTATTCAAAATCTGTTTGACGGCGTAAAATCCGCCGACGGATTGTTCCAATTTCAATCTATAACTGCCATTGGATACAATTTTAATAATCTATCCATGGATTCCGCAATCCGTGTGGATTGTCGATGTAAAAAAAATGTAAATCCTCAAAAAGCGTATCGCCATTTCTGCGACTGATCAGCAGAAATCCCCGGACCTAAGGAACCGGCCGATCTGGGGCGGATCCAAATCCAAAAATTCTCTATTTGGGACCTGACACGAGTTTATTAGAATCATTCAGATTTCTGATGATGGATAATGCATGAAAGATTTCTTGATTTTGTTGTTGAGAATGTGTAATATCACTGCAGACACTGCAGAACTCATATTTCCATCATACAGTATATCAGTAGATTCTACTGTAGTGCTATCCAAAATCAGTTCTTGTAGTGCCATCAATATGTCGTAATAAACATGTACAGTAATTAAGCAATCAAACTACCAGATTTATCATATGAACACTAAGGCAGCCACCGCCTATGTTCTTAATCTGGTTTGAATTGCCCTAAAATCCCATTAGTAACTGAGCATGGGCAGCCTAGTGGAGAACAAAGTCATCTATACTTGACCCTACAGCAGAAACGTCTGTAATTTTAAGACCTATAGAAATGTGGTAGAACATTTACATTTCTCATTGGGTTTCCTCCTTCCTACCCCACATCTTCTCCAAATGAATGTCTCCCTCCCCCACTTCCCCACGTCTTCTCCCAATTAACGTCTTCCTCAACCCATGTCCCAACATCTTCTCCCAATTAACATCTTCCTCCCACACTTCCCCACATCTTCTCCCGATTAACGTCTTCCTTCCCCACGTTCCCACATCTTCTCCCAATTAACATCTTTCGCCTCCACTACCCCACGTCTTTTCCCAATTCATGTCTTCCTCCCCCATTTCCCCGCCTCTCCCAGTGAACCTCTTCTTCCCCTACTTCCACACCTTCTCTGAATTAATGTCGTCCTCCCCCACTTCTCCCACTTCCCCTACTTCCAATTAACATCTTCCTCCCCCACTTCCCCACGTCTTCTCCCAATTAACGCCTCCCTCCCCCACGTCTTCTCCCAATTAATGTCTTCCTCCCCCTCTTCCCCACAGCTTCTCCCAATTAATGTCTTCCTTCCCCACAGGTTCTCCCAATTAACATCTTCCTCCCCCATTTCCCCACATCTCCCAGTGAACCTCTTCTTCCCCAATTCCCCACCTTCTCTGAATTAATGTCGTCCTCCCACACTTCCCCACATCTTTCCCAATTAACGCCTCCCTCCCCCACTTCCCCACGTCTTCTCCCAATTAACGTCTTCCTCCCCCTCTTCCCCACAGCTTCTCCCAATTAATGTCTTCCTTCCCCACAGGTTCTCCCAATTAACATCTTCCTCCCCCTCTTCCCCACCACGTCTCCTCCCTCTTCCCCGTGTCTTTTTTTCCCATCTACCTTCACTTTTATCCACTTTGTATATTTTATAATACATAACATTGGTCAAATTCTTACAACTCCTATATCCCCATATATTATTATTAGTGCTGTGAAGCACTGTGTACATTAATGGCGCAATATAAATAAATACATACATATACAGTATACATACTCATTGTTTTGAAGCCGTTAATGTATATTGGCCTAGTTGTTCTCCCTAACTATACTGTGAGGTCTCTCATCCTTTTTCTTTTTTCCCGTACTCTCGTATTTTCTGAAAAACAATAAAACTATTTAAGATTTAAAAAAATACATGTGCTGGAGCATCCATATACATATAGAGAATCAAATCATTTTCATTGTTAAAGAGCAGTACGAGATCTCCACAACCGTCCACCTTGGGAAGATGGCTTCGGTTCACTTTGAAATGCATTGATGGCCAATTCAGAAGCACATTACATAGTTACATAGTAGATGTAGATGAAGTTGAAACTAGACATATGTCCATCAAGATCAATCTACAGTTTGTTATATTTAGACAGCAGATACTTATCCTATATTTGTATTTACAGTATATTTATCCAGAGAAAGGTAAAGGTTGATAAACCCTTTGAGTGATCCATGACATAACTACCACTTATTTTTTTTTCTTTGGGTCCCTCCATGACAGTGCATGCCTAGTTCCCACCTCTATTCGATTTTTTATCTTTAAGCAGATTTTGCGGTACATTTTCCTTCTGTCTTATGTTCTATGATTTATTTCCCTTTTCTTTATGGGTGCATAAGTATGTATTGGTACGTACAACTGACCTGAGACAGGCATAGGAGGGGCTTATAAGACCGCAAACAGGTCAGAAGTCTGTGTCCTTCTGTAATGCAAAGATTCTGGATTAAGCCAATAACTTGCACACTCTGAGTCAGTAAACAGTCTTAGAGATGTAATCAAAAAGGGGTTTTACTTAGCTTTGGTTATGTTCTCAGTTACAGCTTACTGTACACAGCTAAACAGCATATAACAGGAAAACGCTACAAACACCCGAGGAAGCCCCTAGTCTGATCCCGAGAGCGTGAGGGGAATTCTTGGCCAGGGCACCTGCACGGTCCATGGAGAAGCTTCTGGCACTATCCCCAGCCTAGGCTCTTATTTATAGCATTTTTTGTTAGGCTTCCTCCAATCAGTGCTGAGTGTTGTAGCAAATGCATACTTAAACTGATTAGTCACACTTCCTTTGTAGTTAACAAATCTACATATGTTAAACATGACAAGAGAGAGAGCTCTGCTTACTCAAAGCACATGTTATGGCATACTGAAGCTAATGAGTGGTACTTTCCCAAACACATTCCCTCAGATGGGAGAAGCATATCCCTCATGTGATAATATATTATTTGTAAGTAAAATCTCATTTTTTTTCTAGACATGTAGTTATTGATTTACAGTACCGTATCTTTGTCTTTAGAAATAATGTGTTCCCTGTTATTGCTGTGGATTTACTGGATGGAATCGACCCATGAAAAATGACGTGAGCAGGCTCGAAGAATCATATTTGAATGGTTACATCCAGATTGCCATGAAAACTACCTCTTTGTAACGTCATTCAACCACTATTATTTAAATGCCTTCTTGTGTTTTATTTTTCTTTGCTATTGCCTCCCTCTTGGGTATCGTATCCTATGATGTGAATTGTTTGATCATCTTGGGGATTTGTATTTGTTACATCGGACTCACAATTCTGGTTACTATGACAGCTAATGTTATGATGTCATCTCCCTGTGTCATCCTTCATTTATGCATCCTTCAGACTCTAATTAAAGTCTTAAGAGAATGCCACATTAGAGGCTGACTAAAGGGCGTATAATCCGAAACTTCACCTATTTTTACTGTACAGTATGTTAAGGTATCGTGCATGGACCAAAGCTCAGGGTGGTGTGCAGTCGGATAAATATAATTCTCCATGTTTTCGATGAGTGCACAACCCTGATGAAGGTCCTGGCATGGACCAAAACGTTGGTTATGCATTTGGATATTTAATACAAAGGTTCACTTGATCACTTAGCATGGAGTGTTGGGTCTTCTTCATCAAACCGATGGACGGGTGAAGTATATTTATTTTCATTCAATAAATATATATATATATATATAGTACAGATATCAATATAGATATATTGATATCTGTACTGTGTTAGCCGAGTTTAATAATCAAAAATTAATAGACGATACTGTTCTGTGGCTAACGAAATATTTTTATTTGTGCGAGCTTTTCGAGATACACTGATCTCATATTGCACAGGGTGGAGAGATAGGTTTCAGTAACAGAAAACATTCCAAGATGCACTGTTTCATTGTAACATCGCTGGAAGAAGAGATCAGCGTATCTCGAAAGCTCGCACAAATAAAAGCATTTAGTTAGCGACAGAACGGTATCGTCTATTCATTTATATATATATATATAGATATATAGATATATATGACAGAAAAAGACAAAAAAAGTCTCAAAAAGGAGCACTCTAAATAGCCACTACTGAATGAACAAACTTTAATGTCAAATATAACATGTTTTAAAATGTATAAAACCAAAGACACAAAAAGGGGGGGGGGGACCCAGAATATCCACTACATGCATAAAATAACAGAGTTGGCAGGATATATACTGTATGCTGCATAACCAACCTGCAAATAACTTTAACATTTATCTCACAGCACCGACCATACACTTACATCCAGAGTTTACCCCTTGGTCTTAGTAATACCCCTTATTTGAGGTGTGTATGCAGAGTCTATCTGTGTGTCTATATATATATATATATATATAGAAAGACAGGGTTGCAGACCTGTCTAAGACATGCAAATGAACATACAGAAATATTTACAGTTGCTATATATATATATATATATATATATTATACACACACACATATGTAACACCCCTATCCCCAAAGCAGGAGATAGGGTGTACATTTGTGAATAGGGTTTTGCCCCGCACCCGATGAGATTAGAGTGTTAGCTCCTCGGTCAGTTACCTGTGATCTCAGAGTTCCCTCTGGCAGGTGCAGGCCTTGGCTGTAATGGAGGGTAGGTGGTGGTTGTGAGTACAGGATAAAGGATAGGGCGCCAGGATCTTTTGCAACTCAAAGGTCTTTTATTAACAGCTCCAGGTTTACAGAGGATCAATGATCACTCTCCTAATACACAGTGGACTCTCACAGCATATCATAGGGCACCGCATATCATTAGGCAGGCTTTTCCTAATGTACCATGTAGGGCAATGTCCCTTTCTTGACCCTTACCATTCAGATAAGGACTTCCATGCAGGCTATAGCCTCTATTCCACCTCAAGCCCACACCTAACAAGGAGTTGGGTCCACCAACCTCCTCTGCCAGAGCTGTCTCCTTTTGGCTTCCTAGTCCCTAGCACCCTGCATACTACAATACCCCTTCTTCCTGAATTTCACTTGGAGAGGTCTTGTTTCTTCTTACTGGCCCGTGACTGTTCATCCCAGGAGCTTGAGGCTCCCAGACAGTCTACATTTTCCCTGCTTACTCACCCCTAGGTGAGGGATGAACTCACTGCCTTTTTAGCAGCCTCCCACTTTGACATACAGCAGGAGGGGCCAAACTATCCCTCCCCCTCTTCTAGCAGCTCCAAAAGCCCACTGCCTACTCAGGACTTATGTGCCAGGCTGTGGGGGAAAATAGTGAGGATGCTACACACACACATATATACACACACACATGCGCGCACACACGCTTTGGTAATGTAGTGGTAAAGTGTATATGGTCGTTTAACCTCCTTTTGATTTTCTACAAAGAACTCACATCCCATAGTTTTATGATAGAACATTCATGTAAAGTTTGGATTAATAGATACTAAGGGCCTCATGCAGAGAGCAGCGCAAAAAGTGAAAGCGGCATTAATTGGCGGATTCTGCCTTCAGAAAGGCAGAAACCGTCAAGTTTAAAAAAAAGCGCCATTTTTTTTTTCCCCCTTCAAATTCGCCGCGCGCCTGGAGAGTTTAAATTCTCTCCAGTTTTTTTCTCTGCCGTATGCAGAGAGCCGCGATCGCCATCTAGTGGCTGTTCGCGGCAAAAAATGGCGCGATTTTCAACATTTTCCCTCTCCACCAAGCAGCTGGCGCTCCGCGGCCGGTGGAGAGGGAAAAAAAAAAAAACGCGATTTTTCCCCCAGTAGTTTCAACAGCGCTAATAGCGCTTATATCGCTGGTTGAAACTCTCCATATGCAGAAAGGCAGTTTTCTGCCCTTTCTGCATATGGACATAAAAACTCTCCAAAAAAGGTAAAATTTTTCCCCCTCTCCAATTCTGCATAGCGCTGCTCTCTGCATGAGGCCCTAAATCTGTTGTGTATAACAAAAGCTTAATGTTAGCGTCCAGGTTTTTATCAGAACTGCCGATAAAATTCCAGACAAGCTCATATTTTATTAAATGCCTGTTTTTTTAACTCAGTATAATCTGAAGGATTATTATTATTACAGGTTTTCAGAGATCAAATCAAACATTACTGTTACAATAGACCAGGACAATTTACACAGGAGACAGAACGAAAAAGTTAAATAAAACAAGTTTATTTCGGCCAGGGCCAACAGGAGAAACACAATACACAACTTCAGGGTTACACTCACCAAACACAGGGTCACGAGGGAATTGTAGTTTATTAGGGCCTGAGCACCACTTTGGTTAATTTACCTGGGATGTCTTCTACATGCCGAGAGTCTCTGGGTACCACGGTATCCATGGGATGCTAGGTGCGTCCTAGCAAGTTTAAAAGTCGCGTTCTTCTATGCAACCTCGTTCTGGATCTGTGTCTCCAGAAAAATACTCGGAGTAACACGCCCGCTGTCTCCCAAACTGTGAGTCTGGATCTAATCTAACTACTGTGATCGGCAGGGGGTTTACATTGTTTCCCGGCATCCATCTGAAACCATGCACGACCGGGTGCCAACCAATCAGAGCTTGGATACTACGTTGGTCAATCACAGAGGGATTGCCTGTGATGGGCCAATCAGGGCCATGGGAGGTGACAGTGCTTTAGGACATCCCCCAGAGGTGGGTTTAGTTTGAGTGGGCAATTCAAACTGACCAATGGGAACTGACTCGGTATGGGATAGGAGCCAGGCCCCAGTTTCCAGTTTCAGCCTGATACCTCCTGCAGAGATAGACGCCTCAGAGTCTGGGATGAACAATGGCTCTGCTTTTGAAGTCCATGTTCCCCAGACCTGAGTAAACACCCCTCCCCACTCCTCCAGTGTCCCAAGCACCTCGCCCTGCCCACCTGTGGATAGCAAGCCCAGATTCCTTTGTGTGCTGGCTGGCTAAGTGAATTACCAGCACACAAATGCGTCATTCGAATACATTACATATACATGGGGAATAAACTGTTTTATAGGGAGATACGCGGAAACACACTTGTCAGCCATTTTGGCTGCAATAAGATGGTCTTTTAGCGCGCAACATATGCATCCATCTTGACAGATACTGTGGGGGTCACTGCAGGGTTTAACCTTTAATGTGCTGGCCAGGCTGCCCCTACCGTCACAATTACAATTGTAGTTAATTAGATTTTAAAGGATCGTTTGTATATGTTAAAATTAAGATAAAAGAACACTGCAATGCACCGAAGAGCCTCCCTTTAGCATTAGAGGAGTCTGACCCAGACAATAATTGGACCTGGTTTAAATAACGTTCGTTTTCATGGATATTTTTAGCTTTTCTGTGTCAGCAGAGTAAAAACAAAAACGAGGGCAAAATAATGCTGGTAATCCAGGTATTTTTATTACAGATGATGCTTAGTACCTGTTCATGTCTTCTCAGCACTGAAATTAAACTCGTTACTAATCCTATTTAGGATAGATTTGTCAATATACTGTACTAAAATAAAATGTTTCAGGCACTTGTAAGCAGCTGTTCTTTTTCCGGGGTATACCTTACAATAACGTGCGCTTTCCGAATTAGTCACAGTGCATCCGTGTTTCTTTGTAACATCGTTCAAAGTATTACATTTGCTGTATTCTTTTTAACAACATTATTTCAAGGAGTGAAACTATATTAGATTGTAGGGCAGACACAGTCCTGTATAGACTATACAGTATCTCTATGTAAGAAGAAAAGAGTTATTGATACTAAGTTGCAGTTGCGATGGGCAGTGCCCTCTTAACTGGATATAAACATTTATATAGATCAGGGGTGTGCAACTCCAAGTTTTTAGGATATCCCTGCTTCAGCACAGGTCGCTCAATCAGGGGCTCAGTTGAAAACTGCACTACCTCCGCTGAAGCAGGGATATCCTAAAAACCTGACCTGCTTGTGCCTTTGAGGACTGGAGTTGCCCACCCCTGATATAGATCCATCCTCGCTCCCAGTCAGGCCCTGGCACCTATTAACAAGTTGATAAAATGGCATGCTTTGCCTCAATTAGTCCCGAGCTTGGGCTTTGCCATTGGAACCTTTGTTTTCGCAAAATATCAGATTTCCCTAAATGGTAGAGCTGAGTGGTGGGGATTGATATAAGAGCAGATATGGTGTATAAATGTCAAAAATCACCTGAGTGTATAATTTCAAAACACAACAATGCTTCCACTTCTTAGTATGTCAGAATCTAACCTCCAATAACATTATTATAATATAGCATTACACATGCAACAACAGCGCACTGTATCTCCTCCACTGTAGCAATGTTGGAATGCCATGCACTGTACTGTATACATTTCTAAAAGCTTTATTTCATTTCTGTGATTGTGTGTATCAGGATTCCAGGGTGCAGTGCTTAACACTGCAGTAGGCTCTTGCAATCGAGTTAAAAACAATTGAAACCGAACTCTTCTTATTGCTCTCCACTTTCCATCTCTGAAGAATTATGAGCCCCTTACATACAGTAAACTCTATTTGCCTTTGCTCAAAAATTGATGGAGATGCATCTCAATTAGAGATGGGAGCATCCACCCTGATCCGTTTCCCAGGTTTCCGCTCATGTAACCTCAAAACCCGTTTCATGGTGAAAATCCGCAAACGCATTTGTGTGGTTTCAATCCGTGCGGATTCATCAAAAACCGCCATTGGATACAATCCGTGGATCTGTTTGTAGAATGCCATTCTTAACAATCCGCCAATGCATTGATGACTCCACGGATTGGATTCTACAAATCTGTCCACGGGTTGCAGAATTGGCGCAGTGTATTGGTAATAATAGTATAAAATTCCCAAAATGCGAATCGCCTTTTTTCAGATTGATCCACTGAAAGCCGCGGACCAAAGGACCCGGTGGATCTGCTGCGGATCCAAAACTGCCCCCAAAAATTGCCCACCTGTAATCTCAAGATCAACAGTGAACCCCTAAACTTTTTTTGGAATACACAAGATAATATCAAGGTTGAATTTTTTTTAATTTCTCATCCAGATGAACCATAAATAGCATGTTGGACTTCTTTCATATTTACTTAGATTGTCATGGTGATAATGCTTTGCTTACTACAAGTAATTTACCAGCTCATGGTTTCGGAAACAGCCCAACTCTTCTTGCCTATGGTCATGACGTCTGAGTGAGACATCCAGATGGATTGTTGTACATCTGTTGAGAAGATTAGATTGGCATGGCCTTCGTTGGATAACACTGCTTGCAAACAAAAAGCAAAGTGAACTTGTTTGGAAGAATAATCCTGTAATGAGACATACTGTATGAGTTTCTGGAAAGTGCTGGTTGTACTGAATACTGAATGTACAGTGCATCTAAAACGCCGTTACTACATCTCTCAAAGTCTTAGAAGTTGATGATTTTAAGCACATGGCCATACTGAGTTTCCTTCTCATCCACCACTGCTTCTCAAAGGTCAGTTTCACTAAGTTATAATAAACGTCAAGTCAATAAGATATTTTAGGATCTATATATATATATCAAACACTAGAAACAGGGCTTGATCAGTTACAATGATTCGAAGAGGCATTTTGAACATGTGTTTCTGACATTTTATTTCCATATATATTTTGCACCTATATTGTCTTTAGCTGGAGGGAGAAAAGGTGTGGGGCTTTTTTCAATGTGAAAAGATGAAAACATCAGTGACCAATACCTCCAACTGGTAACTGATGGTGGGAGCACCAGAAGGGATCATTTTATTATTTTAAAGAATTTCAAACTGGAGCTGTGGGTAATTTTAAATGCTTAGCTATGATCACACACTCTATAGTTGACTTATATGCTTTTTTTCCCCAACTCATCTGAAACTTTTAGGAAGAAATGGATGTTCGCTCCCTCTTAGCCCTCTACAAGTACTCCCCTACATGCAAGGTTCCAGGTGTACATTTGTGATACCTGCATGGGCACTGGCATTAAGTTTTTCTATTCATGCTGTCACAGACACAGCCAAAGGCTGGCTCTCTGAATAACACATTGAAGTCTGCTCTGCACTTCACCAGGTCCCTCTTGAAGGAGAAAGAAAAATCATTTCCAAAAATAAACAGAATGAAATTCAGATGTTGCTGGGGATCCAGACTCCAGTTTGATTTAAGATTCTGCTTCAGGTAATTTAGGTGGGGACTCTAGCATTCCACAAAAAGCCATTAAACTCCCCTGAATAGCTCGACTGGGCTGTTTTATGGTTAGATTTCCATATAAAGTTTCAGCACTCAAAAAAATTGCTTGTTCTGGTATTTTCAACGTTAACCCATGCACCCTTGACGAATACTCGTATTGCAATTTTCTTCTCAACTGACCAGAAGCATTTATTTTATTTCTCTTGTAACTAGGGCAGAAGTATTCAGTTAGGGGCCCGTTAACAAGTTGGGAAACCCTTTGTGCGGCCAAAGATGTCCCCTTTAATCATTTTAAAGGACAGATTAAGGATAGTCTTTAAATTAGGTTGGTTGATTTAAATTCCAAACCTGGTTGAACATCCCATGTTAAGATGTATGTGGGGCAAATAGTGATATAAATAGCGGTTGTAAACGTGCACTTGAACCCGTGTTTTAAGTTTGGGGTCCGTTCTAAAAAAAACAAAAAAATAAAACATGTTTTGGTTTTGCCAAAACATATAAAAAAAAAATATTTGGGATTTGGAGAAAATGTCAATTTGATGCAAAAAATCATAACGTCATATAATCTGGAGCTATTTTTTGCTTCTTGTGTATTTATACACCTGGTAAACTATATATAAGAAAAATTATGATGATGAAGACAATGACAATGATGACGATGATGACGATGATGACGATGATGACAATGACGATGATGATGATGATGATGATGATGATAATACAGGTGGATTACGTCTGTTTCCAAGTCCAGCAAAGAAGAGGACGAGGTAAAACAAATGCAGGACAAGGCTAACTAGAAGAAGGAGACTATTTAGAAAGACCATTTCAATATTACAGAGTATGATGGTGACATAAAGCACTGTGTTCTCTGTGTGGCCATTAGCTCTTGTTCTTTCTTACAGCAACAATTGTCTCACTAGACCCCGCTGCTGTGGAAGAAACGTTAAAACAGCACTACTACGTCCCCCCCACACCCATTTTTTATATGTAAAGCACGTGACACTGTACAATGCTACATTCTTACCTATGCTGGCAACCGTTTGGTGCACCTGTTATAAATCTGTAAAAATCTGGACTATATGCCTAACACAATGACCACCTTTCAGTTTCAATCAGTCAGTGTAACTCAGCAGCTACAATGTATCCTTATATTACTAAGACAATAACAATGTGTTACAGTTTACAGCTCAAACTGCTGGGAACATTGGGAACAAATGATCACAAACAGAAGAGTGTTGCAAACATCTTGCACTGCTGGGGAGGTGGGCTAAAACCTGCTATAGAAATCAAAGGATGCTTTAAAACTCATTAAATATGGCATTAAGAGTTGAATACAAATAATTAAAAAATAAATAAAAGCAGTCACTATTATCTAATACTACAGTACTGATTTATTTAAAAAAAAATATATACGATTTCACATTTTGCTGCTTTAATAGAGTGTGTAAAACAAGGAATGTGTTCGAAGTCTCTGAGTGCACAGAACATATTTGCTTCATTATAGAAAATGATAAAGCCTGAGGAGAATCAAGGGGTCAGGGGTGAGATATTTTGCAATGACATTCCTCAATTCATCCAAGAGACTGAAACTATGATACTTTTGAATAAGGTCAGCAATACATAAAGCAGCTGGCCTGTGAAGATTGTCTTCAACCCTATGCTAGTAGACAGAGAGGATGAAGATGGAGCTGCTGCTGATACCCAATGGGACGTCAGTTAGTTTGACAAGTACCACTTGTCCACATATCCACAGTTAAGTGAGTACAGTAGTTGGTACAAAGGTTTTTTTAATGGCCATGGTGACGTTACTCTGCGGCTCCCTGTACAGATCTGGAAACACTCTTCTAGAGACATGATCTAGATGGAGTTTCATATTATGGGCACACAAACACCACTAATCTGTGGAAGCCTAGTGATTAAGTAGTAGATCCAACGCTAACATAGCAATCATGACGTGGGTGTGTTATGGGGTATTACTTTTGGTCATTAATGTTTTGGAGTTGATGATTTTGATGAAGAGGAAGAGTATTTACCAATGCTGATTCCACTGACTGATGCTGGACTCTCCTTCAAGCACAAGAATTGCTCTGAGAGCAGATGAGTTAACCGCACGTGGCAGAACATGGAGTGAGTGCCGAGGTGCTCTGTGTTCCTACTTCAGCTTATTGATTCGTGACAAATGCTGAAGATTAGTATTGCAGAGATTGGGGAGCGCAGGCATCACCAGGCATGGAAAACATAATAATACAACATGTTGCAATATATTCCCAGCTAGGTATGGATTACTGGGCTCTATGCAGTAAGAGCTGAAAAGGCTTTTTTCGCCATTTTCTCGCCAAAATTGCCTTTCCGATTCAGTAAGCGCTGAAAAGTGCCCAAAATCGGCAATTTGTTTTCCCAAAAAGCATGCGGGTGCCGATAAGCTACTTTTCGCCACTTTTTGAAATCGGATGAATTCTAGTAGCCCCGATCAGCTTTTCGCTGCTGATCGGCACTCTAGAATTGAGAATTTAACGCCAATCCAGCCCGCCAACTAAAGTTGGCAAGTTGCTGGGGGGGAAGCATCGGCAAGGTCGACACTTAGAAAAAATCAGGCCTTTTTCCTGCCTGGTATTGATGCCGGGGGTCTCCGGAGCTGATACCCATTAATAGCAGCACCGGAGCCCCCCGGCATGCATCCGAGGCAGGAAAAATGCATTTAAAGCCACTTCATTACCTTAGCTGCTAACCGCTAAGGCAATGAAGGGGTTAACCAGCCATGCCAGGTTTATTGTGGGTAGCGGGGTTGGGTGAAGGGGGTATTTGGTCATTGGTGGCTGTTTAGGGCTTGCGGGGGGGTTGCGGGTGGACTTAACCCCTTCATGATCTTAGCAGTTAATACCGCTACGGTCATGAAGGGGTTAAGCCCTCCCGCTACCCCCCAGCAAGCCCTAAACAACCACCGTTGGGGCTAATACCCACTTCGCCCACCCCCGCTACCCACAATAAAAAAATACACACACAACAGCCCCACAATAAATAAATATATAAATAAATAAAAATCTATATCTATATCTATACAAATATATATATAGAAACCCTGTCTTCCATAAGAGAAGGCACAAAAACAGCAACAGATATAGCAAAAGACATGTATTAGCTGAGACAAAACAGCACACTATCAACCCTGGGTTTGGCTGTGCTCAAAGCTGTGACCATGCAGCAAGCTTAAGCCTATAGGCAACCATGTTAAAAATGGTTTTTGAAGCAAAAAGTGGCACTGTGTGCTCATTTGCATGTCATTTCCCAGAATCCCTTGCTGCAGTGGAAGTGCTGTGTGTTGGGTGATAATGGTGAAAGGTGGGGGTTCAGACCTGCCTAAGACATGCAGATGAGCATACAGTTGTATTTACATTTGTATATATATATTATATATATATATATATACACACACACATATATATATATATATATATTACACCAACAACCCCTATACCCCCCTAACATACAGTACATATATGCCCAGCAATGATACTATAGGCTGGCGGGGGCCCTCGGGTGTTAGCCGCGGGCCTGCAGTACCAATTTTGTACCCCCCCAAATTAATTTAAAAACCCATACATACTTATAAAAAAATAACCCCTTCCCCCTTACACATACAGTACAACAGTACAGTACAGTAATGGGCACAATTACTATTATCCACAAATGGATAAAAGTGCGTTTGCCCATTTAAAATACATAAAGAACAATAAATACATTAAATACATATTGCACTCACCCTTGTCCGGCTGCCACGATGAAAGCCATCCTCATCTTCATCACCGTCCATGCCCCCTCCGATGCTGCAAAACATAAATAAGAATAAAAACAGCCAATGTAATGTCCCATAGCCCTTAATCACCATAGCGGTTATTAACCACTACAGTCATTAAGGGGTTAACCCACCCTCACCCACCACTAAGGATGCCTAAATACCCTCCCTCACTACTCCCCCACCCCATGAGGCCTAACCACCCTCACACACTACCCAGCCGGGAGGCCTACCCACATACCCTTGGGACCAATACCACCTTCCCCCACCCCCAGTACCCACAATAAAAACAATACACAGCCCCACAATAAACATCATTATATTTATTACATACATAACCCACCCCCTGTGCCCCCCCCCCATAAATACATTATTTATTATTTTACATACAGGGTTAATACCCCAGGGCCACGGGAGTCCCCGGTGGGCCTGACGGGTCACCTCACAGACCTACAGTAGCCCAGCACCTGGTTTCAAACAAGGTCTTTACAGCTGCGGGTGGTCCCCGCCAGGCACCATGGTCCACAAGGTGGTCTCTGCGGGTCACCGTGGGCCACAATGGGGTCCCCACGGGTAGGCCCACGGCTGTCTGGTGGGTCCCGGGTCAGACCCACAGGTGTCTGAGGGGCCTCGGGTGCTTCACATAGGGGTCTGGGGGCCCTTGGATGGTCCCTATGGGTCCACGGTGCCCCCATAGATGGGGGGCCACCGGTTCTTCCTCACAGGTGTCCCTCGTGGACCTGGCAGCCGTTTACCTCAGGTGGTCTCCATAGGTCTCCCGCAGACCCGAGGAAACAACCTTGTATGTAAAAATAACTAAACATGTCCTATACATTAAATACATCAATCCCCCCCCCCCCCCAACACATACAGTACAATAATGTGCAAAATAACTATTATCCAGATAGGGATAATAGATTATTTGCCCATTATTAAACACATTAACTAGCATAATAAAATAAATAAAGTTCTACTGACCTCATCAATATGAATCCCGCTTGGCAGCAAAATCTGTGTCCTCCGTTGCCAACAAAATACATAGCCAATACATTGCAATTACATTCTGATGTAGTTCCCACGCTCTGATTGGCTACCATATCCTGTGAGGCCGGCCATCTTTCTTTTCATGACGTCGTCTTAAAGGCAATTGAAGCACAGCCATTCTGATTGTCTGGTGTCATTGCCTTTAAATGACGTCATCATTTTTCCCCCCTCCAAATCACATGGTTTTCACGGCCCAATCAGGGGCGTGGGAGCCTATAAAAGCCTATGTCATCTCATTTTGAAGGCAGACGCCGAGGAGGACGGACCTCCGGAAGGAAGAAGAGGACCGGGGCGTGGCAGCAGACGGGAAGAAGACCCTCAGAAGACCCCAGAAGACCCCAGAAGAACAAGAAATAAGACGGAAGAACACAGATGAAGAACCCATTGACGTTTTGGATTTAAAAAAAAGTCTTGGTTTATTTTTTTATGGTTTGTTATTTTATTGGTTCCTGTTGCTATGCGTGGATTGGTTGGAGAGCTTGGTGTACAACGCGAGTCGGTGAGTGGGGCAGCTAATGGTAAGTGAACAAAATAAATGTAATTTTTTTTTTATTTTAACTGTTTTTTGTAATGTCTAATATGTGATACAATTTGTTTTCCATTATCATTTCTTGCAACTGTATGTATGTATGTATGTATGTATGTATGTATGTATGTATGTATGTATGTATGTATGTCTCTATCGATATATACATACAGGGTAAGAAATTATTTGTTTGGAAATGCTTGTTTTGAACTATTTCAATGTATTTTGATATGCTGCTAATCTTAAATGTGTGTAATTTAATTTTTAATTAGATAGATGTAATGTATGGTGTTCTATGCTGTACTTTAGGTCAGGGTGAGGCTTGCTTTGCTATAGTTTTTTTTTTTGTTATTTCTATTTTGTCAGATGTTTACATTTTTGGAGAATGGCTTTGTTTAATGATAAAAAGAGTTAAAGCTGCAGTTCAGTCAATATCCTACATTATTCTGTAGTAAGAAAAAATACTTTTAGCATTTTCTGTTTTTAAAAAAACAACTCTGAAAGACCAATTTTCTTGTATTCTATTTTAACAGCCATTTGCTAAGGCACTGCCCCTTCATGTCCTGTCACAAGCCCTGGCACACCCCTTTGTCAGCCCTGCCCTCCCTCTAGCACATGTCAGTGCAGAATTGCTCATGAATATTCATGAGCTTCCACTGACAGACAAGCAGAATATAAACAGATCCCTTCACTAATTATGTCACCAAATTTCGACCTATCAATACATGGAGAACGAATTGACCTGCAGCTATACAGTTCTTTAGGTAATTAGAGATTGCACACATGAAACTATTGAAGTAAAAAAAGACATTTAAAAAAAAAAAAGACTGAACTGCAGCTTTAATTGTGTAATTGATTTGGATCGTATTTTAATTGTTTTGGGATTTCATTAATTAATGGTAATTTATTTTGGTTGGCTTGCTTGGTTTAAATAGTATACTTGTTTGGATTTGATTGTATTTTCTTTTGAAAATGTAATTGTTAACATTGATTGGCAGAGTGTACATGGTGCACAGATTTTATGCATCATGTATACAATGTCAATTCAATGTTTTGATTGGCATTTGATGCTTTCATTGGCATATGACAATGATTCTATTAGGAAATATGATTTTGTTTTACTGTGGCAGATATGGAGAAGTGGTATTTGTATTTATGCATGTTTTACTTAACCTTTAAACATTTCTTTGTATATTGGTTCATCATGTGTATATATATATATATATATATATATATTTGCATGATGAAGCCACTGTACAAATGAATGGGTGAAGGGAGGGTATCGGGCCAGGCTGGCTTAACCCCTTGGTTACCTTTGCGGTTATTATCCGATAAGGTGATTAAGGGGTTAATTGATATCAGAATGTAATTGCAATGTATTGGCTATGTATTTTGTTGGCAACGGAGGACACGGATTTTGCTATCGAGGGGGATTCATATTGATGAGGTCAGTAGAACTTTATTTATTTTATTTTGCTAGTTAATGTGTTTAATAATGGGCAAATAATATATTATCCCTATCTGGATAATAGTTATTTTGCACATTATTGTACTGTATGTGTTAGGGGCGGGGGATTGATGTATTTAATGTATAGGACATGTTTATTTATTTTTACATACAAGGTTGTTTACTCAGGTCTGCGGGAGACCTATGGAGACCACCTGATGTCTCCTTGGACTTCTCACGGGTAAACAGCTGCCGGGTCCACGGAGGACACCTGCGGGGAAGAACCGGTGGCCCCACATCTGTGGGAGCACCGCGGACCCGTAGGGACCACCCAAGGGCCCCTAGACCCCCGTGTGAAGCACCCGAGGCCCCTCAGACACCTGTGGGTCTGACCTGGGGCCCACCAGACAGCCGTGGGCCTACCCGTGGGGACCCCATTGTGGCCCACTGTTACCCGCGGAGACCACCTTGTGGACCATGGCACCTGGCAGGGACCACCCACAGCCCTACAGACACTGTTTGAAACCAGGTGCTGGGCTACTGTAGGTCTGTGAGGTGACCCGTCAGGCCCACCGGGGACTCCCGTGGCCCTGGGGTATTAACCCTGTATGTAAAATAATAAATAATGTATTTATGGGGGGGGGGGCACAGGGGGTGGGTTATGTATGTAATAAATATAATGATGTTTATTGTGGGGCTGTGTATTGTTTTTATTGTAGGTACTGGGGGTGGGGGAAGGGGGTATTGGTCCCAAGGGTATGAGGGTAGGCCTCCCGGCTGGGTAGTGAGTGAGGGTGGTTAGGCCTCACGGGATGGGGGGGTAGTGGGGGAGGGTATTTAGGCTTCCTGAGTGGTGGGTGAGGGTGGGTTAACCCCTTAATGACTGTAGCAGATAATAACTGCTATGGTGATTAAGGGGTTAGGGGACATTACATTGGCTGTTTTTATTCTTGTTTATGTTTTGCAGCATCGGAGTGGGCATGGACGGTGATGAAGATGAGGATGGCTTTCATCGTGGCAGCCAGACAAGGGTGAGTGCAATATGTATTTAAAATGGGCACATTCACTATTATCCATATGTGGATAATAGTAATTTTGCACATTACTGTACTGTACTGTATGTGTTAGGGTCGGTGTATTTATTGTAAAGTATTTGTGTTGTTGGATTTTGGGGGGGGGCACAGAATTGGTACTGCAGGCCTGCGGGGAACACCCGAGGGCCACCGCCGGCCTCTAGTATAATTGCTGTGCATCCCAAAAATGTAATATATGTAATGGGGGTATAGGGGTTGTTGGGGGCACAGGGGGTGTATGTTGTTTATTGCAATGTTTATTGGGGGCAATTGTCCCCAATAAACATGCTATTATGCCTTAACCCCTTCATTGCCTTAGCGGCTATTCGCTATGGTAATGAAGCAGCATTAATATATTTTAATAATATTGTGCGGGAGCAGGGGGTCCCCTGAGCTGAACCGCATTGATTTGTGGCTCAGGGACCCCCTGCTTCCTGAATTACAGGCCCCGGTATGGGGAATCGGAGGCCAATGTCGCCACCATCTTTATAACGTCCAAGACGCAACGTGTGCTCTATAAACATGGCGGCGACACTGGCACCCGATGACACAAACCGGGGCCTGTAACTTGGGAAGCAGGGGGTCCCTGAGCCACAATGCGGTTCAGCTCCAGAGACCCCCTGCACATCTACACTATGAGTAAAAATTGTTTTGTTATATTTTTATTCTTGCCGATGTTTGCGCAGAGAGAGTGTCGGATCTCTCTCTGCTGACATTTTGGCAGGGGACAGCGTATCGCCAGGTTATCGGGAGACAGACTGTCTCGCCACCGGCTACTCGGCGTTTTGCTTTTGCAGTGATTCGCCAGGGATTCGGCCCTTCCTGAATACTGCGAGGGCAAATCGCCAAAATCATGCCGATATCGAACCCCTGCCGAGAGCACTTTTTCGGCGCTTACTGCATGAGGCCCTATGTTCTTTAACATGGGGACTCACATTTTCTTAAATATAAACCAGCGTGTTGCAAATCATTTGATACTGTAAGTATTCTCGGGCTTAGCATAGGGAGAGAATGGTTCTGGGATCACTCGTGGCATAAAGATCTTATAACCAATTCTTCTGTCTTCATATGTCGTGTGATAATCTCAATAGAAACAAAAGTAGAACATGGTGCGAACTGTACCAAAAATTATTTTATATGAGAAGGTGTTTAAAAATTCACACTTACGCAGTGCCAGAGTAATAAAAGCGTATACAACTCAAAGTTGATCCGGCGTCTCCCCGTCTCCGACACTTCCGGTATCGCAACTTCTGGTTGGTCAGGTGATGGAAAGGAGGTGAGCTGTGGCACGTCTCGTACAGGCAGGATGGAGCTGGTAGCAATTGCAGGCACTGTAGCAGACTCTGTGGTAGCTCCCACCCCATGGCTTCCTTTAGTCAGGAAGAGACAGGTGGTCCCTCTCTGCCTGGAGAGGTACCCTAGATGAAAAAAATATATATATATTTTTTTTTTTTTAAACCGCTACAAGCAACAAGTTTGTTAGCTCAGTTGTTGTTTTACTGGCTGGGACTGGTTTACAGATAGACAGGAGACTGGAGACAGGTTTAACGTGGTGTGGGGAAAAAAAGAATCCGAATTTTAGATAGTCCCTGGTAACCAAACCTTAATAGAGGAACTAAACTCAACTGATGGACTGGGTCAAGTCAGATGATGAATGGGTTGTCGTTGCTTAATACTACAGATGTAGCAAGTTTTATTTAATTTAATGATATTGCACAATGTCTCGTTATAATACCGATTTTTCATAGGATTTAATGGCAGTAATAAGAGAGAATATAACAAAATATCCTTCCAAAACGTCCCAGGGGGATCAATAATCCTTGATACATCTAGAAATCCAGTAATATAAACATTCAAATTCATTATTATTTTGGTATATTACTTTGATTATATTATGTTATGCCTCTTTCCGTCTCCTTGCCTCTCTTTGCCATCTACCACCACCCCTTATATTAGGTAACGGGATGAAATATCCAAAGATCTGAGCAGAAAACAAGAACAAGGTTATGTCTTCGATTTTACCTCAACCCCAGCACAGATATTTGAGCCTCGGGCAAAAATTTGCACTGAGGTCCATGGGTGTCAGATTCTCCCAATCTGGACCTGTTCATCTCTAGTTGTTGTCATACAAGCTTTTCATAGGTTGTGAAAAAAGTGTCTTCCTCTCACCATACAGGAGAACATTGAGAACCTCTAGCACATGATGTCAAAACGAAGTGTCCTTCAAGGATAAAAGAGTAAAAGTTGGAAATGTCAGCTCAAGCTTAAACTTGTACTACATAATGAGATACAGCTATTGCCATCACAGTTATCCAATTAGAATGTTGTGTGAGGCAGATAAAGCCAGCTCCCATCCTTACTCCAAACACATGTTTTGGCTAACAAGTTGTGGCAGCTGTGCAAACTGTTCCTGGAATGCAATAAAATAAATGAATCTGCAGGGTGCACTTTGTGTTTTTGGAAATCGTTAAACATTTCACAGTTATCAGGAGAGCAGTGGTGTATGGAACAAATGCAATGCATGTGACGGTAAGGGGGTAACCAGGTGTAACAGGGGACTTATCCCTGTTCACAAATGTGCCTCTAATCCAGCAGTGTGGTGGTTAACTGCTGGTAGGCAATTAACTAACACCACCTGGCTGATTACAGGTGTTAGAAAAAGTCTGCCTCTGAGACAGGAAGGGAGATTCCTCAGTCCACAACTGGGCTGAACCAAGGAAGGACAGATGTCTTGAGCGGCAAGCTGACAACAAGACAAAGGGGACAAGATTCTAAACTTGGAGCCAGAGATTGCCTTAGCACACAAGGGTGCGGATCCAAGAGAGCAGAGAAGCTTCCCCTACAGCAACCCAGCCAACAGATAAGACTTTTCTTATAAGACTATTATCTATGTCTATCTATGTATATAAATGTCTCTATGATTTGGGCTGGTGAATCGCTGGTCTAACCACGCAGAACTGGATCACAAGTGTATATATACTCCAGAGTGGAGCGGATTTTGTTTGCTGATTTACATGTTTGCTGTGTTTAAAGCAACAGGCGCAATAAAGCCTTATTTTAATTTCACCTTAAAATAGTCTCCATTGCGTACCTCTGAACATGTCTCTTACATATGGTGTCAGAAGTGGGATGAGAGGTGGCCCTTGAAGTTAAAAGGGGCCCCGGAGATTGCCTGTGAAATTTTTTTTGTGCTTTTTGCCTGCATACAATATTACAAATTGCCTGAGCAACAAAAACAAAGATTCATCTGCAGCAGAGATTAGAACTAAAGGGATACACATCCAGGCAGGAAATCTACACTGCACTGAAGAAAGCCACAAAACCACAGATGGACTCTTTTCCCTGATTCCAAGAGGAGAGAGAGAGACTGTGCTGAAGCAGGTAAACCTTACTTGCCTATCACAATAAAGTGTAATATGGTTGTTGAAATAGGGGCTTTGCCTTCCAGCTGTAGTCAGGGTTCAAGAAGTGAGTTAGCGCTCCAATGAAAGGAGCTAGGCTTTGTTTATTGTTTTCTTTAAAAAAAAAAATTTTGTGCTGAAGCAGTGAATACAGATGGTGACCCACGAGCGGCACTGATTCTGCAAGTAAAGGCTGCCACACCATAGGACTACCAGCTGTGAATGGAGTCTATGCAGAAAAGTGTGAAAATTGATGCAAGACTGTGCTGAAGCAGGGTAATTTTCAGCAAACAAGTGCTGAGTGTAAAATTGCCCTGCCGGGTAAAAACGGGATTGCTGAACTGTGTTAAAGGTAAAGAAGGACTATCCTCTGTAAAAAGACTGCCTTCCATATGCACACAAGATAGCACATTAGCAGGTCCATCACTAGGATGTGCAAAACGTTCACTCAAGGTCGTGAACCAGGGGACTGACGATTTGTTCCCCGTTCCATGGTTTGTGGAGCACCGGTCACCTGTTTGTCCTATTTCCTTATTCCTACGTCTCTGTTTCAGGGTTTAATTCTGTCAACCTTACATTGCACTTTGCATGGTACAATGTGCTAGCCACTAGCACAGAGATGGGCAACTCCAATTGACCCCAACAAGTCAGGTTTTCAGGGTATCTCTGCTTCAGCACAGGTGGCTCAGTCTTCGACCAAGCTACTGATTGAGCCAAATACAAAAAGGACACAGCGCACAACGCTCATAGTGCATTATAAATATATTAAAACAACCAATCAATAAGGTAAGTAGTGTGCGTACATCAAGGAAATTCAAACAAGCATGTCAGGGATTTAGTACCCATACACCACATAGATAGCCGGATCAGAAGTCATCAAGGGTATTTGGAAGCTGTTCCGTGATATCCCGGTTCCGGATGGGTATGTAAAGAGTCCTTTATAGTCCTTTATAGTCCCCACTCGCATATGAACAGAGTCCAGCACACCCGCGGCTCACGTGAGAACGGCCGTTTCAAGCGGATCTCCACGACGGCTGGATTCCTCTTGCTGTCCTCCGTTCCGGCACTTCCGGGTTGGTGACGTCACTGGAGGGTTTCACCGAGACTCGCGTCGAAATCCTCCTCCGGTAGCCGAATCAGCCCGCAGTATTAGGGCAAAAAGTCAAGGCAGAACACTAGCACACTATCCAACGCGTTTCGAAACCGTAAAGGTTTCTTCATCAGGGAATAATGAATGGTCAGAATGCAGGCATTGAAATACCCCACGCCGGCGCCCCATTGGCCCGTCAAACGGACGCTCCAGCCAATAGGATGGCGGCGAGGAGGAGTCAAATACCCGATACACATCAGTATACAGTTGCTACTGGCAACATATCAACACATTAAACTTTATTAACATCAACAACATTACAATATGTTTCACCTACTGATTGATCCACCTGTGCTGAAGCAGGGATATCTTTAAAACCTGATCTGTTGGTGGCCCTTGAGGACTGGAGTTGCCCACCCCTGCACTAGTAGCTCTTCCTACACCTAAGGAATCCTTTAATAAATAAGATTTCAATGGGGTATTTTTTCTTTGATACATGTAGTGCAGGGGAGGGGGGGGGGGAGGGGGGTTTGCCCCAGAATTGCAGCACTTTTGCCTTGGTACAAAGTCCGACATAAATATTTGTCATGCTATATTAATTTCCTCTCCCCCTTTAATGAAGAACATCAGAGACACCTACAAAAACATTTTACTTGTGGTGCAGTTTTTCATAGAAGCTGGTATCACCATTACAGTGTTCAATAAACAGAGAACAGAGTGGCCAGTATCCAAATCTCTGCTCAGTGCTAACACTCCCAAAATGTGCTCAGCTCTAATATTAGAGCCGTTTGAAGCTGCCCTGCAGCTGATTCATGAAACTTTGGCATGAGACTCTGAAGGCAAAAAAAAAAAACTAATTTGGCAAAGTTGTATTCTGGGCTTCATATTTGCATGCTTTCACAATGTGCCGGCCACATGTTGAGTGCTAGCATGAGCTGTGAGTCTAAGTCCCAGCTGCAAGGAGATTTGGGTGCAAAGAATGCAGTTCCACTTTAATTGACAGTCCTTTTTTATTTGAGGCAGTGAGTCTTTGTGAAAGTAGCAAACTCAGGAGACAGCCAACTCTGACCATGTTCTGAAATGCTGCATTCAATCTGAAATCCTTCAGTCTACATCTGCGTCGCCCCAAAGGCGGACAGCCTTTGGTGCACACGAAAGGCAGCTAAATGGTGTGAGCCGTTGATGTTTGGTGATGTTAAAGCTGCTCTATTTCAATCTGAAACTCACAAGCCCTTTATCCCCTGTACCCAATTTTCCAACTCTAACTGTCCATGAAATGACTGTGAATTGACTGTATAACCTCTGTTCATTTAATGTAACCATCTATTGCTGTCATAAGTCTGTGCCCAGGACATACTTGAAAACGAGAGGTAACTCTCAATGTATTACTTCCTGGTGAAACATTTTATAAATAAATAAAACATAACATACAGCAGGTACAGTAATTCTCACTATAATGTCTCATTGCTGGCTATTTTACTACACGGTACTTTACTTTATTAAATGGACATATATTTATAAGCAGTCGCATTGTTTTCCCAAGTTAAATAATCAAGGACAGACCCCCTGTTTTTGCTGTTTTAAGCATTTAAGAAACCTCTGTCAGCTTTGTGTCTGAAAAAACTTCAGACATAAAACTAGATAGAGAGATAATATTGCACGCTCTTCACACATCACTTGAAAGGTCAATCTTAGTAACATCAATAACCAATATTTGGTACTCAGAGAAGCTCAGGCAGAAATGGGGAAAGGAATGTCGAGCGATTTCACCAAGTATTTAGCTTTTTGCAATGTCCCATCAGAAAATAGTCCCCAGGGTTTACTCAGCTGTGCTAAATGGAAAATCTGTAACCTGCTAATGGAAGTACCAAAGATATATAATAAATATATTTACAGTGCATTGCTCGTGCTCTGATCACTAATCCCAGATCTGCAAACTTTCTTTGTTCTAAGGAATAGGATTGCCACATAGCACCTGCTGGTGGGAACGCAAGCCTTCAGAAGGCTGGTTGCTGGCAGACTGAAAGCTGTGAAAAAAGTGTCCGCAGTCTGCTCACATGTTTAAGTAACGTGTACACAATCCTCCAATGTCAGATCTTTCCGGAGGCTTGGGAAAATTATGCCAATCTGTTCACCAACACGAAGAGTCATAAAAGAAAAAAAAGAGGATCTTAGGATCTAATGCAGCATAAAGAATGCACGACACGTAATGTGTGATGCATCTGAATGATTTATGAAGAGTAACAAGGAACTCGGAAGAAGAGAAGCTGCAGCAATTACCAAAATCCAGAGAGAGGAGTAGGAAGGAGTCAAACAACATTCCCTTCAAGGGAATGAAAAATGTTGGCTGCTTTGTGGACAGGTAAACTGAAAAGGGAAATTCAGACCAACTGAAGTTCGGTTTTATCCCCTGTCTGGAGTAAGAAGAAGTGAATGGTGGACCCATACTGTACTCTCTCTCAGTGATACAAAAAATATTTATCTCTCTCTCAGTGTGTTTTTATTAGTTTAAGGTATTTATGAAAGTCTTGAAGACTATTTCTGTACCTTATTTAGGACCTTCTTTAACAAGAGTAGGATGATCCTGTTTAAAACCCTGATTAGAGCCTAGAAGGAAGGACCCAAACAGGGTGATCATAATATCAAATGCATAAGCAACACAGACGGAGGGGTGGGTCGTGGTTGGCAGGTGGCAATCCTTTTCCAGCAAACAAGGATTTGTTTTTTTGAAAGACTTGCTGCCACCAGATAATCTGGTGGGGATATATTCTTCCTGGTGATTGCTTTGGTGAACCAAACTCTTTCCCGTTCAGAGGGTGTCCATCCCATTGGGTTTAACAAAGATGGGAGCAGGGGCCACACACATGATACAGGATAAGCGACACCCACAGCAGCTGTTTTAGTAGCAGCAGCACCTCTAATGGCACATAGTTTGAACTCTGGGACATCGATACCAGACTGGTTAATTGCTGAGATTATCCAACCTCATGTAGCGGTGATATTTGTTGGACTAAAGGGGTTTCTGGAGGTAAAGAACAACTGGATAGTGTCCTGTTTCAAAGTGTAAATCTTCTCTAGATATCCTATCTGTTTATTTCCAACCTTTAAGGATGAGGTTACAACCAGTTGGAGTGTTTAATAGCCAGCGAGTTGCAAAGTTTAAAACTAATAAGGATGATAAGATCTAAGAGTGGCTTGGTGTTCCAGTTGGAGGTGTAGTTGGGTAAATCTGGCCTTGTCTATTAAGCAGCACTAAGCAAGCAGACATAGAGATTTTGGGAGGTCCAATAAACAAAGCAGCAGAGTGCCTAAAGCTGCACCATAAAACCTAAGATAAAAGACAACCAACCTTTATTGAAATGTATGGGTTAGAAAGATGAAGACCCCTTCTAGTTTAACCTGTAACACAGATTTCCAATCTTTGTTGGCATACCAAGATATATACTTGTGAATAATCGCATTATACCTGACTCGAGTATGTGGTTGTACCAAGAAGTAAATAAGGCCAAGGTAGGAAGAGATTGTCCTGCCAAACACCCATGCTGCTATCCAAACAGACTTTGAAGACTACAGTAGGTTTGTGTCCCTTAAAACAGCTGTGAATGAGACCTAATAGCAGACCCTTGGAGAGAAGGTGGATCAAACAAAACCATGGTTTGGTTGGCCAGATGAGATATATCAGCACTATGGCCTATTCTGAATTTGTGAAGAACCCTTAGAAGAAGTGACAGGGAAGGAAAGTTATATGGAAGGTCCAGTTTTCCAGGAGAAGAAACTTGCTCCTTCTATGAGACACTAAACTGAGGGTTAGCTTCTGCTGAAAGAGTGCATCTTTTAGCTTGTTGGTCTCTCCCGGAACAAATACTTTTGAAAAATAAATCTGAGTGGAAAGAGCCTTAACCAGATCTCCAGAGCTTTGCTGCAAATAATTCTGGAGCAAGTACCACCCATTTTGTTTATATAACACACTGCGGTCCTGTTGTTCATCTGAAGCAACACTCTTACATTGTGATGTTCCTAGGAAACTAAGGACTGTAGGGGCAGTCTGGCTGCCTTGAGTTACAAGATTTTTATGGAGGTGAGACTCAGCTACCGATCAGTTTCCCTAAACTGCTCAATTCTAGAAGAACCCCTCTCAACCTAAAAGACATGCACCTGTAATCATATCGAGATCTGGGGGTGACTCAAATAGAGGTGGAAGAAATACTGTAGAAGAGTCTACCGTTGCAGTTCTGTCCTTGAAACCTGATCTAAATGGATGAAAGTCAATAAAGGTCTCCCTTGACAGATGTGGTGAACAGGAATGAATTAGGACTTTCTGCACATTAGAGGAGCCTAAGGCCTCGCATATAGTAGGCGCGCATGATGGACACATGGCGTCGCTGGAGATCTGGAAGAGGAGATGCAACGGGGAGGCGTGTCGAAGGCGCGCCAGTGACATCACGTGAGCGGTTCACCGTCATTGGCCAGAACCGCGCATGTGACCCGGCCGTCTTGCGACAAAATCAAAACTTTTTGTCAGCTCAGTCGCACCCTCTATGGCCGCCTCATAGAGGCACAGCCTTTTGTTCGTGCGGACGCAGCCTAATAAAAACTCAGGCCTAAAACCAAGAATTTCCCTAGAACTACTGCTAGTGTTCTCAGTGGAATCTGACAGTTCTGCAAAGCCTGCACTACAAATGTCTGTGTGGACTGAACTGTCTGGAGAGGAACACGGAGCATGGATACTGTATCTGGAGTGAAGCCAAAGTACTGGATATACTGAGAAGGGGTAAGGAATCGGATGGATTTCTTTAGCTTTATGGGAAACCCTAAACAGTTTAATAGGGTGACAGTGCAGTTCCAAAATATCTAAACAATAATTCCCAAGGAGCATGTCGTCCAGATAAATATGGCAACAAAACGTCTTGAGGTGGAGATGGGCCACTGCCTACTTCATGAACCTGGTAAAATTTATAAGGTGCATTGGATAGACTGAAAATCATGACCATACACACTGAATCCACCTGAATCTGAGAAGCCTTTTGTGATTGGGATGAATAAGAATTCCGTGAACTTTCTTTTAGATATATTTTACACATAGAATGGGGCTGAACAATTGGAGATGAAGCCTTCCATTTGGAAACTCTTGTACCTCACAAAGTGATTAACATTCACATGTTTGGCACTGGTCAAACCGAACAATCTGATTTCAGTCCTGGGAAAAGATGGCTTACCCTGCCTAAGATTGAGAAGTCTGCCAGCTCTTTTCTGCCCTGGTCTAGGGACAGAGAGGCTGCAGTTTTTTTTTTTAAATAGGAGAAAACCTGAGGGAAAGAGGCAAACTCCCTTTTGCCACCCAGAACATTCATTTGTATGAGGTGATCTCCTGTAATTGCGAGTACTGTATCTCCATTTTCAAAACCTGGAAGGAGAAAGGGAACCTACTAGGCTGAGATCTGCAGCGCCCTACAGGAGGCTTGAATGAAGAGGAACTGAAAAACTCACCTTTCTACCCAAAGAATCCTCTATTATAATCTCAGGAATGTCCCTCAATTTGCCTTATGTCTAGGCCTGGATGTCTGGTATGCCCGTATGTCTCCTTAAGAGTAGAAGGCTAGATTGTCAAATCCAACGTCACTGATTCAGGGTAAATCATTCTCCGGTCTTCCCTGTAGATCTGTATCTTGATATCTCGATGTAACTCCTCCAGCCCTGTTCACTAGAGGCACTGGACCCAGAGACTTTCTCTGAGTTTCTTTAGACCGGGGGTAGAGAGCAAGGATAAAGTGTCATCTACTGGATCGTGCCTGAAGAGGACCATTCCTTTAACTTGGTATCTTGAATAAAGCAGAGGGCCTCCCAGTCCCGAGAGCTACATGCTGGCATCTGCTTGTTTATTCCCAGGATGATTCCTGCTTTTATAGACCCCAAACAAGGAACAATCTCCTTTCTTCCTTTTCCCTTTAGACCTCCAACAAGGTTTTATGAGATTTTTCCCCTCTTCCAGCACTGTGGTTTCTCCTCCAAATCGTCTGGAGAAGGGGGTTCTACCAACTGCAATTTCCCTCTTTTTTCAGCACTTGTTCCTCAGGGAAAATATTAGTTTTTTTTTTAAACTAATTGCTGAGGAAATGGAGAGTGTACTTGGTGGAAATACAAAGGAGTCTGTAGCAGTGAGAGAAACCACATTTGCAAGGAAAAATGTGATGGGGAAGAGTGCATGCTGCTCTTGCCTATCCCTCAACCACTTGAGCAGTTTGACGCGGCTTTTTGCCAACTTTCAGCCTGCCTTACCATTCTTCCACAGGCTTGCATGCTGCGTTCACACCAGCTGCTGCTGGGTGGAAAGCTTCCCGACTAACAAAGTTTGTTTTAATACTCTTTTAGAATAGAAAAAAAGCCATTTGTGAACCCTGACCCTCAGTAAGTCTGCAATTCACTCAAATATGGCTTTTAAAAATTGAAGACAGGCAGCTGTACTAAAAACAACCTTTGTTTTGCATTTCAGATGGTGGCAAACTATATGAGATTGTTGAATCAAGCTCTGGAGGTATTTAAGTAGGTCATTTGCTGAATTCATCTGGACTGTTTTCTAGCTTGGAACATCTGTGTGCTCAACACTGTGCAGAAGTAGGAATCATGAACATTGTGTACAGTATCTGAAAGGTATTCCATTATTATCTCATCACTACAAACTTAACATTTGGCACCATGTTCATGCTAACCCATTGTAGGAAAAATTACATAATACCATGAGAGCTTAGTTTCTTGTTAGGCCACTGTATGGATATCTTCCATAAGTACATTCTTTTATACAAAACGCTGCTGTTTGTGGGATATTCAGCACATTGCACACCGGAGCATACACACAATTTTAGATTAATATTTTATTACTTAAAACTTTCAGAATGGCTTTGTATCAACTAAAATTGTGCAACTGTAGGGAATATATTTTCTCATTGGATAAATCCTCTTCTGTTTTATCGATCCGTGGTGCCCAAGCAAGATTACAGCAGGGAGACTTCAATAAATCACAAACATCACAACTAAGATCTCTTCAGCAATACATAAAGTGCTTGTTATTAATATAAGTACCTTCTGCCAACACATTCTGCAATGCAGTACAAAGGAAGCAAAATAGCGCTCTGTGATTGTTGTCATTAGTTAACATTTGATGTATTTTCTTGTTACCAGTTTCCACGCTGTGGCGCCTGTTTGGGGTCGCTATTACAGGGTGAATCTAACCTGGTTCTGTTAGGTTTTCCTCCCAGAATGACTTCTTCCATATGGTCTTACCTTCCAGTAAATTCAATTGTACTTTGAGAACGCACACTCTTCTGCACCAGCTTATTGCTGTTATTTTTTAAATCTCATGTCCAGAAAATGTGATGAACCGTAGGTGTGTTGAAGTTGTCATCGCATTCTCCATCAAATAGTGCAGGAAACATCTGTAAATTAAAAAACAACCTACAGTGTGCTCCATTTGTTTACAAATTGTCTGTACGTGCTTAGATGAAGGTGAGTTGAGGTAGGGAGCACACTGAAGCACTAATGCATTCTGCGATTCAACAGGTCTGTTAGACCTCATCCCCACTGCTCGCAGCTACACTCGCTACATCGTGAGCGGCGCGAACAAGATACGGCACTCTATGGGGCTAGCCACAGTCACTGCCAGTGAGCATCTGCAGAAAGCGCAAGGCGTGACCACCTTTGCCAAAAGACAAGAAATATGTCTTTTGGCGTGGCGGCCGAGCGTTGGCTACGTCATGGCGGCGGTTCTGTCAATAAGGGTGAACAAGCCGCGTGGCATCATGGCCGCACCCCCGCCCAAAATCTTGTCTTTGCTCCCCCTTTTCTCCGAGTCCCATCGCGACCCTAGGACCACAGATCGCATCTTAAACTGGTGCACGCGCAGCCAGGCGCTCCGACGCATGCGTGCACCCAGTGTTTGGGGCCGTAGTGTTATCTTCATGCCACACACACACCAGAAGCCAGCGGGACAGAATTAAATTCTGCCCCGCAATTGTTAAACAGTATACACAGAGAAGACTGAAGAGGTGACATTCATAAATAAGGGTGGCTATGGAAACTAGGATCAAAACAAGCTCTTTACCAGGGACTTTGACCACTTCATATTATGCCTGATTTATTACATTTGCATTGCAGAGTATTTTTTTTTACATCATGTAGACACATTTATCAAAAGGACACAGGGAAAACCAGCATTTGTCAAGATGGATTGAAAACAGGAGATTATTCTGAAGAGACATGTTCTAAAACAGTGGTGCTCAACTCCAGTCCTCAATACCCCTCAACAGATCAGGTTTTAAGGATATCCCTGCTTCAGCACAGGTGGCTGAATCAGTGACTCAGTCAAAAACCTGTGCTGAAGCTGGGATATCCTTAGAAACTGACCTGTTGGTGGCCTTTGAGGACTGGAGTTGAGCACCCCTGGTCTAAAATATGGACTGTGATACAGTATATAACATTCTTCACCCCTGTGCCGACTAATTTGCAGCAGGATCCTCGAGTACTTTTACCACTTGTTAGTGGTCATGCATTACAAGAATTCTAATTGCAATATTCCACTTTGGTATACAGTATATGCATAAACAGGATTCCTGTGGTTTTGTCTCTGGGTAGACAGGCCTGGAGTTTATTTATAGGCATTGGTTCATGCCAAATTATAAGGATAAGCATGCACTGCTGTTAGGTGCGCAGCTGCAGTGACTTACATGTGTGTTTATGTTTACAATTACACTATCATGATTTTAAACCATTATTTTGCTGGCTTCAGTAGCAAGGGGATTGCATTACCCTCCTAAGACATGTTACCGCTGAGAGCTCTAACTCTCACAATATTGTAACGGTATCTGGTAAAGGTTGTGATAAGATGTTGGGTTCCTGCGTTACCTTTAAGAATATATTTTTCTGTAATGTGTCCTTTTATACCTAATATAAAGATTAGGAGCTTCAAGGCTTTGTACATAATAATGACACCAAACTTCCTATTAACTTGTTTGAAGTACCTAGCTCTTTTAAAGCAGCAATACAAAAGATCTGTTGTGATACTTTGTTGCCAAAGGGCAGAGCTCAAAAGGTATGTGTCAGAATCTGTTTCAAAAGAGGAAGTGGGTATAACTTTTTAAATGGATGCTGTAGAAACCAAAGGATGATCAATACATTAAAAAAAAATCATTACAAATTTAATTAGGAATTGAAAAAGTGCAGTATTATCTAATACTACAGAACAGATTTATTTAAAAACAAACAAACAAATAAAACCATATAGGCTTTTTCACGTTTTGCTTCTGGATAACAGTGGTGTATGGGGAGTAATAGTACAATTGTTTGTCTACACTTGATGTTGAGCTGAATAAACTGTTGCATTCCATCCCTACTAATGTTCTTAGCAGCTTGGGTATATTCAGTACCATTTTACTCACATTTTTTAGCTGAAGAAGTTTTTATTCATGGATTGAATAAAGATGCATCTCTGTCTATAATGTACTTTTTGAGTAGCAAGCTATGTGATGGTTATATGACAATAACATTTGCTTTGCTTTTCTGTAAGATTATACATTGCCTGTACAGGTAATGTCATTTAAGACTTTTTAAAATAATTTTTTTTTTCAATAAAAGATACTTCAACAAAGATGCATCCCACATGGGAGAAAACTGAACAGATTGCAAGAATATGATTCATGGGTTAACATTATGTGAATAAATATAGCTACAGTACAGTATTGCAAAATTCCAGTATTGTAAAACAATCATTACTGTAACAGGGGAGTTATCCCTGTTCAGGAAATATGCCTCTAATCCAGCAGTGTGGTGGTTAACTGCTGGTAGTCAATTAACAAACACCACCTGCCTGATTAGGTTGCTTAGAAAAGCCTGCCCTTGAGACAGGAAGTGAGATTGTCCCTGACTCTCACAACTTGTGAGACTGACATGGGGACATACGTCTTGAGTCTACCAGAAGAGGCTGCTTGCAAGACACGGGGGAAACTTCTAAACCTGAATGCTGACAAACCCTGAGGAAAAGGAAGCAACCAGGAACAGAGAAGATTTTCCCTCCAAACCACAAGGAACAGATAAGACTTTCATTTATAAGACTTTTTATATCTGCTCATTTCATGATATATGTTTGGGGCTGGGAGACATGCTTATCTAAAGGGAGTTGTGGGCTGCATAGTATTTCACTAGAAATACTCCCAAGTGAATAGAAGCTTTGTTTACCCCTTGTTTGGATGGTTTCCTGATGTTAAGGAAACAGGTGCAATAAAAGCCTTATTTAATTTCACCATAACAGTCTCCCTTGCATACGTCTGTGAGCGTCCGCCTACATATGGTCGTCAGAAGTGGGACGAGAGGTGGTCTTTGAAGTTGAAGGGACCCGGAGATAGATTGCCTGTGAAAATTTTTTTGTGCTTTTTGCCTACAAACAGCCTGACCAAAGGAACTCATGCAGCAGAGACAGAGTTAAAGAGATACACACCCAGGCAGGAAATCTACTCTGCGCTGAAACTTACAAAACCACAGATGGACTCTCTTCCCCAATCCCAAGAGGAGAGAGAGAGAGAGAGACTGCTGAAGCAGGTAAACCTTATTTGCCTATCACAATAAAGTGGAATATGGTAATTGAAATAGGGGGTTTGCCTTCCAGCCATAGTCAGGGTTCAAGAAGTGAGTTAGCCCTTAAAGCTGCAGTTCAGTCTTTTTTTTTTTTTTTTAATTAATTTTTTTACTTCAATAGTTTTATGTGTGCAATCTCTAATTACCTAAAGAACTGTATAGCTGCAGGTCCATTCTTTCTCCATGTATTGATAGGTCGAAATTTGGTGACATAATTAGTGAAGGGATCTGTTTATATTCTGCTTGTCTGTCAGTGGAAGCTCATGAATATTCATGAGCAATCCTGCACTGACATGTGCTAGAGGGAGGGCAGGGCTGACAAAGGGGTGTGCCAGGGCTTGTGACAGGATATGAAGGGGCAGTGCCTTAGCAAATGGCTGTTAAAATAGAATACGAGAAAATTGGTCTTTAAAAGTTGTTTTTTTTAAAACAGAAAATGCTAAAAGTATTTCTTCTTACTACAGAACTGATTTATTAAAAAAAACACACATGCAGGATATTGACTGAACTGCAGCTTTAAAAGGGATAGGCGTTTGTTGTTTTCAAATGTTTAGCTGAAGCAGTGAATACAGATGGTGACCCATGAGCGGTACTGATTCTGCAAGTAAAGGCTGCCACACCGCATAGGACTACCAGTTGTGAATGGAGTATATGCAGAAAAATGTGAAAATTGATGCAAGACTGTGCTGAAGCAGGGGAATTTTCAGTAAACAAGTCCTGAGGGTAAAATTGCCTACTAAAAAAAAAAGGAATTGCTGAGCTGTGTAAAAGGTATCCCAAAGTGTGAAGAGTGAATTTCATAATACCCAAAGTTGAGACTGAACTCAAGCAGAAAGTCACATTATTTGGCTGAAGCAGAGAGATTGCACCTAGCAAGTAAATGGTGTAAAGCAAACAGAAGTTTTTACCTAGCAACTGCACATCCAGCATTACTAATGAGAGATTATACCTAGCTAGTAAATGGTGTAAAGCAAATAGACTTCTTTACCTAGCAACTGCACATCCTGTATACCTGATGAGAGAAAATGTGTGCACAGCACTGCTGATATTGTAAAACTTACTTAAAAAAGAAAAAGTCTAGAGCTGCCTGTGAGAGCTACGACCTCTACAAGCAAAATATGCCCACCTGTAGGACTACCACAATTGGGGCTTCTAGCAAATACAGTGGCAACAGCTGCAATAGCGCCTCCTGAGGTCAGGAAGAAAACTACACCTGAGAGCCCCAAAATAGAGGACAAGATGCAGCATTCCTGTAATGAACCCTACCCCACGGAAGAGTGGCCCTTCCAGTCCAATAATGAGGAAGACATCTCTTACGGGGAGCCCAAACCGAGTCACACCCACAAAACACCCCAAGAATGGTGGGGGTGCCTGAACTCGGCATGAACAGAAAAGACCGCTCTCTATAATGACGAATATGGTCGACAAGAGAGAGCAGGAGCAGCAGATCACCCAATATTTCTGTCAGCTATTACAGTTGCAAGAAAAGCCGGATGGATCCAGTGACGCTGCTAAAATTTAAAATGAAGATGGAGACCCCAGTATCCCTGAGGGGACGGTGTCATCCAAAACAAAAAGGCGAAAAAAGAAAAAGAAAAGTGGTTCTTCACTTACCGTGGAAGGAATAGACACGTCCGCAGATCCTGTGGATGAAAAGGGGGACCGAGATGCTCTGCAGCCTAGAGAAAATGGAGAGTTCGTCCCGCGGATAACCGAATATCCAGAGGGCCCAAGGCAGAAGTCGTGTATCCCAAAGAAGTGTCTGTCCGGTGCAAACAGTGAGGAACCCTCAACCAACCATCCCAGGGAAGCGGAGCCGGAACCAGTGAGTGTCGATCCCCTGACCAGCCCTGAGGATGCCCTGAAAAATGCCAGGCGTGACTGTGATCGGCTCCGGGAAAATAATGTGCAGCTACAGAAAGATGTGCTCACAATGTACTCTTTGGCCAGGACAGAATTGTACGATCTCAAGACTGAGCTAGATACTGCAAACGCTACTATTTCCGCCATGGATGAAAAGCAGAGCCAATCTGATAAAATGATGGCTAAGCTGAAGCGGAAATATGAGGAGGCACTGAAGCAGATGACAGTCTTCCAGCAAGAGGTTCACACTCTTCGCATAGAGCTGAATTCCTCACAACAGGAGGTCAGCAGTGTCCGGAAAGACGTAGACGTATCTCAGAAGGAGGTTCATACACTCCGCAGAGCACTGGATGCCTCACATCATGAGACCAACAGCTGCCGCACAGACCTGGAAGTTTCCAGAAAGGAACTACACAGTCTCACTGAGGAGCTGGACATTTCTAAAGAAACGATTGTCAATCTTAATACAGATCTCCAAGTCTCTCAGAAGGAGCTTCAGACCCTCAACCTAGAGAAGGAAGTCTCACGCCAGGAGACTGTCATTCTCAAAGCAGATGTGCGTAAATGGAAGGAGGACTACAAGGAGGTCCTGAATAGTACAGAGACTAAAAAAGGAGAACATTTAAGATTAAAAAGAAAAAAATTAAAACTCAAAGAAGAAAATTTTCATTTGACAAATGAGGTCAAGGAAAAGAATGGAAAGCTGCACGAGCTTAAAGAAATAAATAGACTTTTGGAAGGTGAGAAGTTTGAAGCAGAGCACCGACTGCAGAACCAACTGCAAGGTCTGCGTACGCACCTCGAGAAGGCCAAGGAGAAGCAGCGAACTCTGCAGGAAGACAATCTGCAGGCTGTTAAAGAAATACAAGTGCTGCAGGAACGTCTGATTACCCAGTATGTCCCCGCAAAGCAGCATGAGAAACTGAAGGCTACCCTGAGCATCACCAAAGCATCGCTAGAGGCCAAGCTTAGAACCCATAGTGCTTCACAATGCAATAAAAATGTGGAAGCAAGCTTAGAGAAAGCAAAGTGCGCAGATAAATTCCCTGAGAAGAGACTTGCAAGACGCACTCAAAAAACAGGGATCTCTCGCGGATGAGATGAAAGTTCTACAAGGACAAGTATTGACCCTGACTAAGCGTCAGTATCCCACAGCCACAAAAACCCATGAAGACAAGGGTACAGTGAGGCCGTGTAAGTTATATATACTTTTATCTTACCAACTCATTAATACATACAAACCTATGTGTGTCTTCCCTTCCAATTAGACATTAGCCACCTGAGCTACCTAATTTGCTCATGGTAACAACTGCTTCACATTAAGAGCATTCATTAGATCAATACTGTTGCCTGTTTACGACGATTGTGCTCCCCCATCCCCCTTTTTATATTCATTGCCTACAAGGGTCCTGGATAGATCCTGCTGGGGTTCCGAGTCACAAGAGGACATCACCTGAAAATCACTTACAGGCAGTATAACACCATTCTCCATATACACTTCCACAGATCAAATAAGACAAACAGAGATAGCGCCCGGGTACCTCCCCAAACAAGGGTACAGTGAGAGCTGGGAATACCGCTCGTCTGAAAGACAAGGTTGCAAAATTTGAACCACCTAAACAAGCACTAGCAAAACCTTCAGCCACCCAACAGGCAATAAAAGAAGGTACACATGCTGAATAAAAACCAGAAGAATCCTTCGCTGATGAAGCTGAAAAGATGGGACATTCTCTGGAAGTGGGTGTGGAATTGCAACTTAATCCCAAAGAGGCTGAACTAGCAACCCCATTGAGTGGGAAAAGGGCAGAGAGACAGCTTCAAGTGCGGAAAACTGAAAGGGCTGTTTTTAAACGCTCTGCAACTGCTGCCATAAAGTCTGCCTACAATAAGACAAGAACCCGACGCGAAGGAAATCTCATGACCGCGCACGTAGCAAAAAGACTATACTTAGAAAAAGTCCTCCTCGAGCGACTGAGGAGTGCTGATCTCAAGCACCTTCGGGAGGAGACACGAATAAACTGGAGAAAGGGCTCCAATCCCAGCGGGACTGAGGGTTCTCTTCCTCCATCCACTCTCATTCAAGTCACAGAGATATCTAGAATGAGAGTGAAAGGATGGGCTTTGGCCATGGCAAGCCCGAGCTTCCCACAAACATGGGAGGTATGTAACAGGGGAGTTATCCCTGTTCAGGAAATATGCCTGTAATCCAGCAGTGTGGTGGTTAACTGCTGGTAGTCAATTAACAAACACCACCTGCCTGATTAGGTTGCTTAGAAAAGCCTGCCCTTGAGACAGGCAGTGAGATTGTCCCTGACTCTCACAACTTGTGAGACTGACATGGGGACATACGTCTTGAGTCTACCAGAAGAGGCTGCTTGCAAGACACAGGGGAAACTTCTAAACCTGAATGCTGACAAACCCTGAGGAAAAGGAAGCAACCAGGAACAGAGAAGATTTCCCCTCCAAACCACAAGGAACACATAAGACTTTCTTTTATAAGACTTTCTATATCTGCTCATTTCATGATATACAGTATGTTTGGGGCTGGGAGACATGCTTATCTAAAGGAAGTTGTGGACTGCATAGTATTTCACTAGAAATACTCCCAAGTGAATAGAAGCTTTGTTTACCCCTTGTTTGGATGGTTTCCTGATGTTAAGGAAACAGGCGCAATAAAAGCCTTATTTAATTTCACAATAACAGTCTCCCTTGCATACCTCTGTGAGCGTCCGCCTACAATTACCATTTTGAAATTGCTGCATTGAGGAAAGCTAAATCCTGTATTTGTCCCATGGGGGTTTCCATCTCCCCCAGCTTAACATCATAGCTTCCTGATCCCTCTGTCTAGAGATACTGAGGAATAGATCTGCCTCTTTGCTAGCACTAGCAGTGTACAGCAAATAAAAAATACCACTTGTGAGCACATTTGCATGTTTCAGACAGGTCTGCAACACTGTCTTTCCCCTTTATATCCTATCAGTGTGCTTCCACTGCAGCAAGGGATTCTTGGAAATTACATGTTAGCCGAGTCCCCTACCCTGCCTCCTGTGCAGGGATCTGCCCAACAAGCACCGGAGCGTCACGCGATCAGGAGTGTGGGGAGGCCATGTTGTTAGGCACACATGCGCATTGTCAGGAGCGCGGTGGCCATATCTTTGAATGGCTCCGCATTGTGATACACACACCACGTTGCAGTATCTTTTAGTCCCAATTTAAGGCAGAAAACACTGTATTTATCTTTATGGGGTTTATTTATAGGGATTAAATCATACACCAAGAGGCCCATCGTCGCTTTAAGTCAAAACAAAACATAAAAAGAAAACCTATTCCCTTTATGGAAAATAATTCAACTTTGCTTCAGCCCTTCATAGTGACATCTGGCAAACTATACTGGTTCCCAGCTTGAAACATGTAGTACCATATGCACCCCACCAGAACATTCTTAAGCAAATCAATATAGGGTCTCTCTTATCTGTTAGTCCATTGGAGCAGACGTCCCTGCTTCAGCACGGCCTCGCATCCTTCCTTCCTAAGGGAAATCTGCTCCACGTGAGCTCAGAGAAATTCTCCTCGGTAAATCCAATGCCAAGGACAGGACATCCCCGCTTCAGCATGGTCTCTCGTCGTTCCTTCTTCTTCCTGGTATTGACAACCCAGGCAGTATCAGCAGACTCCAAGACCACCGTCCAGTAGGTCTAGGGGACTGTGCCAGCCTCTTTTACAGCTGGGGAACACTTTCTATCTCCCCCCCCTTTTCTGGGGAAAAACAGTCTCTCAGCATGGCAGCTTCCGGTATCTGCCTTAAACACTTGCTTATTAACTGAAGGAGTCCAGCCTGATTAATTAGACAGCAGCTGCTGCTGGCAACTCTACAGGATTAACTCCATGAGAGCTGGAATGGTCCATTACTGCACTGTTTTAGCACCTAGAGGACAGTGATGGTATCACAGCATATACAGCAGCGGGACTACATGTCCCAGAATCCTCAGGATGTGGGACTGCCACATGGACTGTCCCATCCAATGGGATTCTGGTGGTGAGGACAGGATATCCTCCGCGTGTGGAAAGCATGCGAGTCAGTCCTGACGGAGGAGCGAAGGAAGAAGGTAGTGTCCAGGGAGAAGTGTTTCCTGGACTAGGCCCAGACCTTGCCCCTTAGGCCCCAGCTATGCCCTGAGCCAATCTAAGCTATAGGGAAGACCCCCTTTAGAACTAGTGATAGACGGCCACATGGCACTCTGCAGCCTGTGACTAGGCCGTAGTATTCCAGGACACTTAGGTTAGACTCTCCAGCTAAAGCTCACCCCACGAGGAGGATTGGGACCCTTAGGAGGGAGGGGAATTATTGTTGGAGGCCCAGCTGCATGGTACCTACTCCATTGCACCTCTACACGCTGCACCTGGGTACTGGAGTACCAAGACAGGTACCCAACGTGCACCAACATTCACAGGAGGTAGCACTACCTCACATTTGGATTGGATTACTGGAACGGACATCACACCCTCAGTACTTTGGGGACACCACTCAGTGTATGGGGTCACAGCCTTATATTGTTGCGCCTAGTAGTGTGTGTGTTATATATTGTGTACAGTAAAGCTCAGTGATATATATTGAGTGGTGTGTTGTTTTCTACTGTTGCATTGGTTCCTGTGAGGGGTTATCCCGCCAACTCTGGGATCCCTCATAGGTGGAGGCGCTGCATGCAAGCAGATAGAGCTCACCCCAGGCTCCCAGAAGTGGAGGCTTAGGCCTCTTGTGAGCATACAGGTACAGCAGCACGCGTAGTCGCCCGTGTATTTCCTTTAGGCATAGAGAAAGGGGGATACACATGTAAATGAGCACACAGTGACCTAGCCCTAGCAGAAACCATCATCCACTTCTCCTTCTCTGACACTCTGCAGACCTACATATATTATGATGGCGACTAAAAAGCGCAAAATACTAAAAACCTGTCCTTTTGCGCACATAGCTCTCAAATGTTCCAGTTAAGTGTTAGCTTATAACAGCATATCGTACATGCTGCAAGATATTTTGTATTGGGGTTTCTGAAGTTAGGCCTTAGTTCTTAATTCCCAAAAATATGAAACCTATTAAATTACAAAACACCAATTAGAAATGGTAGAAAATATGTTACTCGGTGGCAACTATAATATAGAAACCTAAGTGGGAAAACAACGCTACAATGAAGGCAGACAGGTTTGCATTGGGCTGGCAGGCATAGACCATCTCTGTGTAGAAGGAGTAATGAACCAGAAGACAAGCTACGAGACACTGGAAAAAGCGTGTCATAGATCCTTGGAGCCAGGTCACCCAGAATTGCTGGACATGGTAGGATTTTGGCAGAGAATGGCTTCAAGATTTCTTATATGATGGATTTAATATTATCCAAACTTTAAACTGTGTGAAGGGAAAAATAACACATTGAGAAAAAATAACTGAGATGTAGCACACGTGCTGCTGGAGGAGATCAAAACACATGTTCTCTGCTGCAATCCCTGGCACTAGCGTAGTTAAGTCCTATTTTTAGTTGGTTGAGACCCTCTTTTCCTATTTTGAGTTGAAATATTCCTGGATTATTCTTTGATTCCTCCCACAGCGGTTTCCTAAAACAACCCAGTGTATTAATAGTCCATTGGCTCTGTTTTTATTGCACTGGCTATCAGGTGGGACGACATTCCCTTAGAAATGATTAATGTTTGTGTTAACATTCGCTGTTTGGGAATCTGTTCCTCATGCTAACATGAGATCACCAGTGAAGTACAGTGTTTAGTATTTCGAAGGATGGCATGTGGGTGGCATTGGGTGGCATTGGCTTGTGGGTGGCATTGAATGGCTCTCTGTTTCATTGAAATCAGGGGCAGTGGCTACACTTCAGTGGTGTAGCTAGACATGCAAGGGCCCCCGGGTAAAAAAAATTCAGGGTCTAATTAATATTTATTCTGATTGCAATTTTTTTTCTCCCTCCGCCATCCTGTCACTGATCCTCTCTCTCATCACCCCCCCTCCTCCTGTTCTCTTCCCCATCATCATCATCATCTCTCCCCTCCTCCTCCTCATCGTCCTCTCTTCCCCTCCTCATCGTCCTCTCTTCCCCTCCTCATCATCCTCTCTTCCCCTCCTCGTCAGCCTCTCCCCCATCATCTCTCCCCCTCCTCCTCATTGTCTCTTCCCTTCCTCATCTTTCTCTCCTCTCCCTTCCCCCAACATGTCTCTTTACTCTCTCCACAGCATCTCTCTCCTCCACTCCCCAGCATGTCTCTCTCGTTTCCCCCCGCATCTCTCCTCTCCCCCCAGCATGTCTCGCTCCTTTCCCCCCCAGCACATCTTTCTCTCTCCTTCCCACATAGAATCTTTATCTCCTTTCCCCACATCCTGTTTCTCTCTCCTCTCCTCCATCCAGCATGTCTCTCTCGCTCTCCTCTCACCCCAGCATGTCTCTCTCTCCCGCCCTCCAAGCATCTCTCTCCACCCCCCAGAATTAGTGTCTCTTCCCCCATCAACTCTCTCTTCTTACACTGCTCATATCATTCTCTCTATTCTCCACTCATGTATTTATCTTATTTCCCCCTCATGTCTTTTTTCCTCCCACTTCTCTCACACAGGCCATTCTCTTTATTTAATCCCTCATATATTTTCCCGTCATCCTCTCTCTAACAACCTGAAGTTTCTTTTCCCAGCATCTTTTTCTCTTTTCCTTCCCATTTCCCCCTCATATCTTTCTCTATTCTCTCTCCCTTTGCCTCTCTCTCGCTGCCTCTCCCCCCCTCTCTCCCGCTTTGCCTCTCTCTCCCTCTCTTTGTCTTTCTCTATCTCTCTGCCTCTCTATCTCTCTTTGCTTCACTCTCTCTTTGCCTCTCTCTCTCTCTCTCTCTTTGCCCCCTCTCTCTCTTTGCCTCTCTCTCTCTCCCTCTCTCTCTCTCTCTTTGCCTCTCCCTCTCTCTTTGCCTCTCTCTCCCTCTTTCTCTCTGCCTCTCTCTCTCTCCCTCTCTCTCTCTTTGCCGCTCTATCTTTTCCCTCTTATGTATTTCTCACTTGTACTTCATTTTCTCTGTGTCTCTTCTTTTCTGTCTTCTTCCCTTTCATGTCTTTTTTACCCCTGTGATTTAACCCTTCCCCTCTCACCTTTCCCAGCCTGTCCCTCAGGCTGCAGCCCCGCCTACTGACCGAGGCCCCGCCCCTTCCCCTTCCTCTCACATTTCCCAGCCTGTCCCTCAGGCTGCAGCCCCGCCTACTGACGGAGGCCCCGCCCCTTCCCCTCCCTCTCACCTTTCCCAGCCTGTCCTCAGGCTGCAGCTCCAGCCCCACTCACTGACCAAGGCCCCGCCCCTTCCCCTCCCTCTCACCTTTCCCAGCCTGTCTCTCAGGCTGCAGCTCCAGCCCCACGCTGCACTACTTGAGGCCCCGCCCCCTGACCTAGGCCTCACCCAACTATGGAGGCTCTGCAGAGGAAGGGATTTCCCTCTGAACTTCCTGCATCTCAGGGCCCCGCCCCCTGACCCAGGCCACGCCCACCTGCAAATGAAGGCATTTCCCTTCCCCTCTACTACATCCCCTGCAATTTGCAGCAGACAGGGGGGATGTAGTGGGGCCCCCAAGAGCACGGGTCCCCGGGATGCCCAGGCTATAGCTACGCCCCTGCTACACATTTTTGTGAGTCTAGTTGAGTACATGGACTACATCCTTTTCATCTTTGCTGCCTTGTGTCTAGCCTACACTGGCGACACACTTTATTCGAGCTCGGCTAGTCCCACGAATTCGGGTATACTCGGGTGTATTGAGGTTTGTGACTGTTTTCTGCCCGAGTGCATTGAGTTATTTTCCAGGCAGGGATTGAAGCATTTTATTCCCGCTGGCTGCATTACTGCACAGTATATATATATATATATATATACTGCATTACAATTCATGAATTTATGCCATCTGGTAGACACGCAAAGCATTGCAGCCTATTAAATCCTAATCATTATCATTTAACAGATCAGCCGCCCATCAGCCAGGCATGAACCCAGGCTGGGAAGGCAAATGCAACGGGGCTTGTCAGAGGTAAGGAGCGGCGCATTCCAGGTATCTGCCAGGTACATACCGGGTATTTGCTCGAATAAAGTGTGTCGGTGCAGTATGATTGCTTATTAATGAGTTTTCCTTGACTTCAAAGAGCAGACTGTCCTCTACTGGCTTAGAACAATCCCCATCACTGACACCGTAACAGGTGTCTACACTCAATTTGCAGGCATACTCCGCTATGCGGACCTTCACTTTATGGACACTCGCGAGTACGGATATATTTACAATCGCACCATTCCCCTGTGTCCGTACGCTCGCTACGCACTTATTCAGCCCTACGGACCGCCGTAGTTGTGTGACGTGCTGATTCCCCTCGCCCAATTGGAAAACGCCAGCTCGGGCATGCGCCTGTGAGTAGGACATGGGCACGACCTGAACAGCAGAAGCTTGCACATGTGAGTAGGACACGGGCAGGTCCTGAACAGCAATACCGGCTCCCTACCTCTGCCCAAGTGAAAAAAGGTAGTGCTTCACTTTAAGTACATGTTCGCTTTACATACACGCTCTGGTCCCATTGCGTGCGTTAATACGGGGTATGCCTGTATAGCGTTGAGTTCTGAAATACTAGGGGCCACTAATGCTAGTTTCTGCCGTAGTAAGATGGCAGATAAACTATATACCCCTTTTGTTAGAGTGATGGTGCAGTATGTATAATGCAGTGTACGGGAGGAACTGTAGTTGGGAACAAATCTAAAACCAAGTAAATTGCAGAAATGCTTCAATGGAAGAAGCTTCCTGTTAGAGGACTCAACCCTTTTAGCAAAACTCACTAAGATCAGAGAGAATTCGGCATTTATCCTCTGTCTCAATATTTACCTGGGTATTAAGGATGTGCTCCATGAAGGTATCAGGGTAGTATCCTTCTAAATTAGTCACTGGACTATTAGGTATTAAGCAAAACGTGGTTACACAGACCACATATTTTGTACCGGATGTAACAGTAACGCATGTATGGTATAACAGGCGTGGCCAAGTCCAGTCTTCAAGGGTCACCAGGGGTCAGGTTTTCAAGATATCCCTGCTTCAGCACAGGTGGCTCAAACAGTGGCGCAGGTTTTCAAATGTCATGAAAACCTGACCTTTTGGTGGCCCTTGAGGACTGGAGTTGGCCACCCGTGGCGTATAACAATATACTTCAACATGTCATGCAATAATGGGGAATGGCGTAGACGACGTACAGTAGCTGAAGTTTGCAACTACATGTTATTGAATGACTTGGTTTGAAAGCCTGTATGGCATCTTTGGTATTTTCCTGTCTTTGGATAAATTCAATGATTGTAATGCATGTTTTCTCAGTTTACATTTCCATCACTAATCTTCCCATTCTCTCTGCACCACACAGTGCGCTAGTTGCTCCCCTGTGGTGTACGTAAAAGGTTTGTGCATCTGAAGGCCGATCTCTCCCATTGCTGCCAAAATAAATAGACGGATCAAAAAGTGTCAGCAGGTTTTTATTTTTTTTTCGGGGTTTTTTTAAACACTCAGCCTTGTTGGAACAATATCTGTTACTGTATGTGCATGTTTGACAACAGCATAACGTTATATATTCATATGAAGATATGTTGCAATCTAATATATTCCCCTCTGGTGTGTTTTTCTTAGAAAGAGATTCCATCTGGCTTTGGGCTCGTTTCCAAAGATATGCGTTATGGGCTTTTTTGGTTACATTTTTATATTAAGGAAAATAATGATTCCCAAATTACTAAGCCTGCTACAGTATGTCTCAAAAAGTGATGTTGTTTTATTTAGGCTTCTAATGCCTCCATACAGCATTTGATTTAACAGCACAATGATGCATTAGGTCAAAGCCAGGCCTGGAACAGACATTTTAATCAATATTCTAGTATAACCATTTATAACATCCCATCCAATTTATAGCTTGTGCATTGTAAACAGGGCTTCTACGTCAAAGCGCCCCTTGAGTATTTTCATTTGTTTTTAAGTCCCTTCCATGGTGGATATTGTCTGTCAATGTAGATAATGGATCATTCCCAAGATGAACTGTTTTTCATGCATGGACCATTTAGTATCAAAAGGTTTATTACATAAATGAGTAACATATTGAAGGGGGGGATGGGGTCAAAAGCATACAGACACACTCCTCTTGCATGCTGGATGGTGGGGTGATGTGATGTTACACACTCTCCTCTTGCATGCTGGATGGTGGGGCGATGTGATGTTACACACACTCCTCTTGGATGCTGGATGGTGGGGTGATGTGATGTTACACACACTCCTCTTGCATGCTGGATGGTGGGGTGATGTGATGTTACACACACTCCTCTTGCATGCTGGATGGTGGGATATGGGATGTTACACACACTCCTCTTGCATGCTGGATGGTGGGATATGTGATGTTACACACACTCCTCTTGGATGCTGGATGGTGGGATATGTGATGTTACACACACTCCTCTTGCATGTTGGATGGTGGGGCGATGTGATATTACACACTCTCCTCTTGCATGCTGGATGGTGGGGTGATGTGATGTTACACACACTCCTCTTGCATGCTGGATGGTGGGATATGGGATGTTACACACACTCCTCTTGCATGCTGGATGGTGGGATATGTGATGTTACACACACTCCTCTTGCATGCTGGATGGTGGGGCGATGTGATGTTACACACTCCTCTTGCATGCTGGATGGTGGGGCGATGTGATGTTACACACACTCCTCTTGCATGCTGGATGGTGGGGCGATGTGATGTTACACACACTCCTCTTGCATGCTGGATTGTGGGGTGATGTGATGTTACACACACTCCTCTTGCATGCTGGATGGTGGGGTGATGTGATGTTACACACACTCCTCTTGCATGCTGGATGGTGGGATATGTGATGTTACACACACTCCTCTTGCATGCTGGATGGTGGGGCGATGTGATGTTACACACACTCCTCTTGGATGCTGGATGGTGGGGTGATGTGAGGTTACACACACTCCTTTTGCATGCTGGATGGTGGGGTGATGTGATGTTACACACACTCCTCTTGCATGCTGGATGGTGGGATATGGGATGTTACACACACTCCTCTTGCATGCTGGATGGTGGGATATGTGATGTTACACACACTCCTCTTGCATGCTGGATGGTGGGGCGATGTGATGTTACACACTCCTCTTGCATGCTGGATGGTGGGGCGATGTGATGTTACACACACTCCTCTTGCATGCTGGATGGTGGGGCGATGTGATGTTACACACACTCCTCTTGCATGCTGCATGGTGGGGTTATGTGATGTTACACACACTCCTCTTGCATGCTGGATGGTGGGGTGATGTGATGTTACACACACTCCTCTTGCATGCTGGACGGTGGGGCGATGTGATGTTACACACACGTCTCTTGCATGCTGGATGGTGGTATATGTGATGTTACACACACTCCTCTTGCATGCTGGATTGTGGGGTGATGTGATGTTACACACACTCCTCTTGCATGCTGGATGGTGGGATATGGGATGTTACACACACTCCTCTTGCAAGCTGGATGGTGGGATATGTGATGTTACACACACTCCTCTTGCATGCTGGATGGTGGGGTGATGTGATGTTACACACACTCCTCTTGCATGTTGGATGGTGGGGTGATGTGATGTTACACACACTCCTCTTGCATGCTGGATGGTGGGGCGATGTGATGTTACACACACTCCTCTTGCATGCTGGATGGTGGGATATGGGATGTTACACACACTCCTCTTGCAAGCTGGATGGTGGGATATGTGATGTTACACACACTCCTCTTGCATGCTGGATGGTGGGGTGATGTGATGTTACACACACTCCTCTTGCATGTTGGATGGTGGGGTGATGTGATGTTACACACACTCCTCTTGCATGCTGGATGGTGGGGCGATGTGATGTTACACACACTCCTCTTGCATGTTGGATGGTGGGGCGATGTGATGTTACACACACTCCTCTTGCATGTTGGATGGTGGGGCGATGTGATGTTACACACACTCCTCTTGCATGCTGGATGGTGGGGTGATGTGATGTTACACACACTCCTCTTGCATGCTGCTGGATGGTGGGGTGATGTGATGTTACACACACTCCTCTTGCATGCTGCTGGATGGAGGGGTGATGTGATGTTACACACACTCCTCTTGCATGCTGGATGGTGGGGTGATGTGATGTTACACACACTCCTCTTGCCTGCTGGATGGTGGGGCGATGTGATGTTACTCACACTCCTTTTGCATGCTGGATGGTGGGGCGATGTGATGTTACACACACTCCTCTTGCAAGTTGGATGGTGGGGCGATGTGATATTACACACTCTCCTCTTGCATGCTGGATGGTGGGGTGATGTGATGTTACACACACTCCTCTTGCATGCTGGATGGTGGGATATGGGATGTTACACACACTCCTCTTGCATGCTGGATGGTGGGGTGATGTGATGTTACACACACTCCTCTTGCATGCTGGATGGTGGGATATGGGATGTTACACACACTCCTCTTGCATGCTGGATGGTGGGATATGTGATGTTACACACACTCCTCTTGCATGCTGGATGGTGGGGCGATGTGATGTTACACACTCCTCTTGCATGCTGGATGGTGGGGCGATGTGATGTTACACACACTCCTCTTGCATGCTGGATGGTGGGGCGATGTGATGTTACACACACTCCTCTTGCATGCTGGATTGTGGGGTGATGTGATGTTACACACACTCCTCTTGCATGCTGGATGGTGGGGTGATGTGATGTTACACACACTCCTCTTGCATGCTGGATGGTGGGATATGTGATGTTACACACACTCCTCTTGCATGCTGGATGGTGGGGCGATGTGATGTTACACACACTCCTCTTGGATGCTGGATGGTGGGGTGATGTGAGGTTACACACACTCCTTTTGCATGCTGGATGGTGGGGTGATGTGATGTTACACACACTCCTCTTGCATGCTGGATGGTGGGATATGGGATGTTACACACACTCCTCTTGCATGCTGGATGGTGGGATATGTGATGTTACACACACTCCTCTTGCATGCTGGATGGTGGGGCGATGTGATGTTACACACTCCTCTTGCATGCTGGATGGTGGGGCGATGTGATGTTACACACACTCCTCTTGCATGCTGGATGGTGGGGCGATGTGATGTTACACACACTCCTCTTGCATGCTGCATGGTGGGGTTATGTGATGTTACACACACGCCTCTTGCATGCTGGATGGTGGGGTGATGTGATGTTACACACACTCCTCTTGCATGCTGGATGGTGGGGTGATGTGATGTTACACACACTCCTCTTGCATGCTGGACGGTGGGGCGATGTGATGTTACACACACGTCTCTTGCATGCTGGATGGTGGTATATGTGATGTTACACACACTCCTCTTGCATGCTGGATTGTGGGGTGATGTGATGTTACACACACTCCTCTTGCATGCTGGATGGTGGGATATGGGATGTTACACACACTCCTCTTGCAAGCTGGATGGTGGGATATGTGATGTTACACACACTCCTCTTGCATGCTGGATGGTGGGGTGATGTGATGTTACACACACTCCTCTTGCATGTTGGATGGTGGGGTGATGTGATGTTACACACACTCCTCTTGCATGCTGGATGGTGGGGCGATGTGATGTTACACACACTCCTCTTGCATGTTGGATGGTGGGGCGATGTGATGTTACACACACTCCTCTTGCATGTTGGATGGTGGGGCGATGTGATGTTACACACACTCCTCTTGCATGCTGGATGGTGGGGTGATGTGATGTTACACACACTCCTCTTGCATGCTGCTGGATGGTGGGGTGATGTGATGTTACACACACTCCTCTTGCATGCTGCTGGATGGAGGGGTGATGTGATGTTACACACACTCCTCTTGCATGCTGGATGGTGGGGTGATGTGATGTTACACACACTCCTCTTGCCTGCTGGATGGTGGGGCGATGTGATGTTACACACACTCCTTTTGCATGCTGGATGGTGGGGCGATGTGATGTTACACACACTCCTCTTGCATGTTGGATGGTGGGGCGATGTGATATTACACACTCTCCTCTTGCATGCTGGATGGTGGGGTAATGTGATGTTACACACACTCCTCTTGCATGCTGGATGGTGGGATATGGGATGTTACACACACTCCTCTTGCATGCTGGATGGTGGGATATGTGATGTTACACACACTCCTCTTGCATGCTGTATGGTGGGGTGATGTGATGTTACACACACTTCTCTTCCATGCTGGATGGTTGTGTGATGTGATGTTACACACACTCCTCTTGCATGCTGGATGGTGGGGTGATGTGATGTTACACACACTCCTCTTGCCTGCTGGATGGTGGGGTGATGTGATGTTACACACACTCATCTTGCATGCTGGATGGTGGGGCGATGTGATGTTACACACACTCCTCTTGCATGCTGGATGGTGGGGTGATGTGATGTTACACACACTCCTCTTGCCTGCTGGACGGTGGGGTGAAGTGATATTACACACACTCCTCTTGCATGCTGGATGGTGGGGTGATGGGATGTTACACACACTCCTCTTGCATGCTGGACGGTGGGGTGATGTTACACACACTCCTCTTGCATGCTGGACGGTGGGGCGATGTGATGTTACACACACTCCTCTTGCATGCTGGATGGTTGGGTGATGTGATGTTACACACACTCCTCTTGCATGCTGGATGGTGGGATATGTGATGTTACACACACTCCTCTTGCCTGCTGGATGTGGAGTGATGTGATGTTACACACACTCCTCTTGCATGCGGGATGGTGGGGGGATGTGATGTTACACACACTTCTCTTGCATGCTGGATGGTGGGGTGATGTGATGCTACACACACTCCTCTTGCATGCTGGATGGTGGGGTGATGTGATGTTACACACACTCCTCTTGCATGCTGGACGGTGGGGTGATGTGATGTTACACACACTCCTCTTGCATGCTGGATGGTGGGGTGATGTGATGTTACACACACTCCTCTTGCATGCTGGACGGTGGGGTGATGTGATGTTACACACACTCCTCTTGCATGCTGGAAGGTGGGGTGATGTGATGTTACACACACTCCTCTTGCATGCTGGACGGTGGGGTGATGTGATGTTACACACACTCCTCTTGCGTGCTGGATGGTGGGGTGATGTGATGTTACACACACTCCTCTTGCATGCTGGATGGTGGGGTGAGTGGCAGAGCAGCATATAAGATGATCCTTAGAGGTTTTCTACATCACATTCCTACAAACGTAGCACTCCCAGGTTACATTGTAGCTACGGGACTCCTTTTTTCCTCCTAAAAGGAAATACCACTCTTATGTAGGAACGGGCCAAGAAGGGTTAAGTGCCCGAGATGTAGCCGCCCCCCTTTGAATTTTGGATTGTGTTCCTTTTTTCCTTTTTGTGTTGTTGCCTTTTTGGCCGTGTGTAGCACCTTTTTTGCACTTTATTGTGATATTTGTAGTGTGTAGATCAGTGTGTTTGTCTTCCGTGTCCCCCTTCCTCCTGGGTTTACCCTCTCTGGGGAGTTTTTGTTTGGGTAGCTGCTTCTTGATAGTGCCCTGTGCAATATGCTTTGTTTATGAGACTTGTTTGCTCTCTTTGCATTAAATTGCTTTGTGTTTGCTATTAGTGTCACAGCTGTTTATGAGTGCTGCAGGTACTCTCTAATTAAAGCATACAGCTAATACAAATTACAGTAGAAATATTGCACTCCAATTGTTAATCACAAATCAATTAACTGAATAATAATTGTATCTACAAGTTTCCAACATAATGATCACCAAATACGGTCTCCTGTGGTTCCCTTTCCGATCGGATTGGCATGTTTTGCTATTCCGTAAGCCCTTCTCGCGTGTGGAAAAGGTTCTATTAGAAGCAGTTTCATTCCGGCTCTGCCAATCCGGGCGGAATGACCAAAAAGGCTCAAACTCGTATTTTTGGACAACTCGCTGGAATTCTAGTAGCTCCGTAAAAGGAGCAATCAAAGAGGGTCAGTTTTTTTTTTCATTTATTTAAATAATAATAGCATTGAAACAGGGGGTCCCTGGAGCTTAACCCCATTAATTTCAGCTCCGGACACCCTCAGCTTCCAGAGATACGTAACTTCGAAAGGGGGTGCCAGTATCTCCTGCAAGTTTAAAGCTTTTGCATCATGTGGACCAATAGGAAGCCACACCCGGATGATGTCACAGCTTCTTATTGGGCGGCTGGGTGCGGGAGCTTTAAAATGTGTCCATTATGTAAATCCTAGCTAATGAGCTAGAGGGGCTACAGGGAACCTCTACGGAGGTAAGTATCTCCGGAGGCAGAGGGTTCCCGGTGCTGAAATTAATGGTGTTCAGCTCCGGAGACCTCCTGCTACAATTCTATGGGAAAAAAATGGAAAAAAAACCCCACCAGCTTGGAATGCCACTTTAAGTGCAAAAGGCAAAACCGCTTCTAATAACTTGCATTTTTTTCTCGCCTCCTTCAAAAAGGAGCGAGATTGTTATTGCGAGTTCCATCCAGAGCATAGATTAGTGGGACCGCATCACCATGTATAACAAGAGAATTGTGTAAAGTGAGAGGTGCTCTGGAGGATATGGTTATAGTATTAACAGTTTTGATCAAAGGCGATCAGAAAGGTTCCCCCTCTATTGAGCACTCAATCCTGGAAAGTCTAAACTGGACTGAAAATCGCCCTGTAGTCATTACTACAAAAAACTGGTAAGTTGCCCAGTATCACCGCGGAAATCAAAAATAATAAAATTTTATTAATTCTACATAGAAAATGTTAAAAACACATATACATTGTTAAAATCCCCGTGCTGTGTGGCTAATGAGTAAGTAGTCCTTATATAGAGCAATAGTAATTGTATGCCTCTATATTCTCATGTGACATCCAATAATCATCTACTAATGTAGTATGGCTACGTGCATATAGGTATTGATAATATATACAACGCCTATCAAATTAGGCTAGTGTGATGTTGTGGCGTGTGATCAAAAATATGCTATTGCATAAGTGGTTATTCACATAAACCTAAGTGGCAGAGTACATATCAGAATAACAGGTCAAGATCTCTCCTGTTATACCTCTATCAGAGAGTACTTCAATGCAATGCTGTTGCAAAATCAATTGTTGGATTGAAGCTAGATTATCACTCCATTATATCATACAGGTGTTTGAATTGCAGCTATGAGTTAAATGCAAAATGAGGTATTTCTTATCTTTGCAGCTAACAGCGATATAATAGACTGCTACAATGATAACCAATTGCTTCTTGCATATGTACAGTAGGGACTACCCCAGTACCACCGCATGTACAGTAATGTGACCACAATAGCCGATAGGGCCAACCATAAGCCACTATCCTAGAGACACAACCAAAATTACATGGAGGAATCCCTCACAAATAGAGATGTATGTTGGTACAAATCAGTAACCAACACTGCCACAATATACAAGCCTGCTCGTAGCCGAACCCGATAGGATGTCGCCACTTGGAGTGATGTCACGAAAGTGACGCCCTACGTTCCCGACGCAACGTTTCACGTGTTCACCACGTTTCTTCAGGGGAGGAGGGATAAGTTATTGCGAGTTCCATCCAGAGCCTGAAATACGGCAAAACGTATATATCTCAGCAAAACCCATATTTTATGCTCTGGGTCTTGAATGACCTCACGTCATTCCGCTTCTTGTAATAAAGAACACACATTTTTTTGGTAGATTTAATCCGCTACTTACAGTATGTATATATATCTTTATTTAAATAGCGCCACTAATGTACATAGCGCTTCACAGCAGTAATACACGTGACAATCGTATAAATAACAAATAATACAAATGACACATAATGGGAAGAAGTGCTTCAGACATAAAAGTAGCATTTAAGTCCCTGCCCCGAAGAGCTCACAATCTGATGTCAAACCGTGCAGTTTTACAAGGACAAATCTACGGCTACTATGAATATCCCCCTTCAGCCCTTATTCAATATATAGATGCAGTCACAATCATTTAGCAGCTTGCCCCAAGGAAACTGCAGCCTGATCACAGCCAGATCCCAGCTTCCCCAAAGACCAAACCCAGTTGACTAATTGCCCATCAGGATTACCACAGCGGGGGTCCCTCATGGGAGTTCCATTCAGATGTAGGGACCCTGCTGGGAAACCCCCCCCCCTGCGCTGCACCTAGCTGTGATCAGGCCACACTTGGGCTGGGGTTCACTGCAGGGCAGAGTGGAGATAAATCTGTATTTTAGACCTATTCATTGTAATGGCGATGATCACTTACCTTCCAGATTGAACCCATGCTCCTGTCCTTTGGCCAAACTATCCTGGACAATCTGCAGTTATTACGTGGCAGATTTGTAACATTTGTAAGACCCCCCAAAAAGTTCTGTAAAGTATTTTTTTTAAAATAAAGCTTGCAAAAAATGTACCAATGCAGTGATTGACAGGTTGGGCACATTCCTCTCTAAAAACTGCGTATACTTATTTGCACACATTTTTTAAATATTCATACCGAAAGGCAGGTGTTCTCCAGTCCTCAAGACAACCCCAAAAGGTCAGGCTTAAGGATAGCCCAGCTTCAGCACAAATGGCTCAATCAGTGGCTGAGTCTTTGACCTGTTAGGCTGCGCTTATAGTGTCGGCGGCGGCGCGTCCAAACAAACGTATTGGCGCCATCGCGTACGCTTATAGTAAGCGCAAGGCGACGGTAGCGACGGTAGCGACGCTGGCTGCGTGAATTCTTGAAGCCGGTCAAATTTGATTTTTCAGAGGCTGTCGCCACATGTGACAGCCTCTAAACCAATCAAAGACCTGGTCACCCGCGCCGTCGCCAGAAAGCGAAATACAACTTTCGCTAGGGGCGACGGCGGCAACGGGTGACGTCATCCGTCGCGTCACCGTCGCGCGTACTTTAAGCGCGTCCTTAGGGGGTCTTGAAGACTGGGGCGGGAACCCCTTCTCTAAGGAGAGATTGCCACCCAATTTCACTGCAAAGGTTGCTCTGCGATCTGACTACGGAAGCCTCCGAGGCTTCCGTAGTCAGATCGCAGAGCAGCTTTTGCAGCCAAGCAGGACAGTTCCATCTTCCTGCATCCCGGACGCGGGAACGGAGCAATCGGTTGCAGAAGCTTGATCCTGGGCTACGTGGGAAGGCCAGGGGTGCACCTTTTGTGTATGTGAGTCCATTTCTTGATTTTAAAGCTGCAGTTCAGTCTATATCCTGCATGTGTGTTTTTTTTAATAAATCAGTTCTGTAGTAAGAAATAATACTTTTAGCATTTTCTGTTTTTAAAAAAACAACTTTGAAAGACCAATTTTCTTGTATTCTATTTTAACAAGCATTTGCTAAGGCACCGCCCCTTCATGTCCTGTCACAAACCCAGGCACACCCCTTTGTCAGCACTGCCCTCCCTCTCTCTAAACGTGCACTAGCATCTGGTCACATGATCTTCCTCATAGCACATTCAAGGAAGCTGGAGAAAAGGGATCAGCCATGCATAGCAGCTCGGATAGGCGATTTCAAACTTATTACAGTGTTTATTCCATTCATTGCACGTGTATATAATGTAAAATTGTAATAATTCCATTTATAGCAAACGTGTATATGTGAATATTATTTAGATGTATATGTATGTTACTGAAATGTGGAGTGAGTGTGTAGGTAAATACACACAATACACTTCCACTGCATATATATATATATATATATATATATATATATATATATATATATATATATATATATATATATATATATATATATATATATATATATATTATATATTATATATGTATGTATATGTGAAGTTATGTGAGTAAAAAAGTGACAAAAACCCTCCATAGCAAGGCAAATAGCAAATGGAAATATTACTGTATGCTCATTTGTATGTATATATATATATTTATATACACACACACTTCAAATACGGATAGTGATTCACGTAAATGATATATATATATTCACTTTCTGGGAGTATAAGAGTGACTGTCCTGTTGTTCCTTTTTTTGTATCCATCATTGAATGGTATGCACCCTCTCTTTACGTTTATTTTATACTAGCTGAGAGACCCGGCGTTGCCCGGGATGTAATGTTCCCGCTCCTCTCTCTCTCCTCACCCCTCCCCCTCTCTCTGTTTGTCCCCCATTCACATCAATCCAGTTCCCCCCCTCCCTCCTTTACAGCTTCATGCAGTGTGTGTGCGTCAGTCATTGTGTGTGCGTCAGTCAGTCAGTGTGTGTGCGCGCGCGTCAGTGAGTCTGACGCAGAAACACAAACACACACACAGACTGACTGACGCACACACACAGTCAGTGTGTGCGTGTGTGTGTGCCTCAGTCAGTCAGTGTGTGCGTGCGGCGGTCAGTCAGTCATTCAGTCAGTGTGTGGGTGTGGGGGTGTGCGCGCGCGC
>NC_134489.1:102059300-102114300 GCF_040206685.1 Ascaphus truei
CAATTACTCACACTGGGCCATGTGAGTATATATGTATTGCTATATTCTATATTCCATTGATTCACCTATACCAGCGCTTGGAAGGGCTAGAATTTTTCCACCAAAGATACCCATTGTTATTTCTACTTACACATGGCCGTGTAAGTATATTATTATCTTGTGTAAATTTGCACCTTGTTCATCACATCAGAATATTGTTAGCTTTATACCGTCTGTTTATATTGCATATTCTTATAATCCCATGCTCCCCCTATTTTTGTTTGTTTCTATATCTGTATAAGGGCTCTGGATTATCCCTTGATTGGGGTTGAAGCAGAAGGGATCTAAAGGCTGTCTCTAGGCACCTGAAAGAGAGCCACTGTTGATTTTATTACTGTATTGTAAGCACCTTTTGATCTTATACTCAAGGTAAGCGCCTGGTTTTCCACCTGTATTGACCCAATTTCACTGCAAGCTGCCCTTTCACAGGACTAGTACTGTAGATTGTGGCAACGTTCATAACAGTCGCCACTTTCTGCTACTCCAACAACTCAAGTTATGAGTAGAGATGTGCAATGTTTTCGCCTGAATTTGATTCCGCCTCGGATTAGTCTTAAAGGAGCAATGAAAGCCATTTTTTTGGTGTTTTTTTTCGTCTCCATTCTTTAATACAGGTTGGAAGCAGAGGGTCTCTGGAGCTGAACCACATTCATTTCAGCTCTGGGAGGCCCCCTTCTGTCGGGGATACAGACCTACAAAGGGGGTGCTGGTATCTCTTGCAGCTTTCTGCAGTTTTCCGCTTCCTCATCACATGAGCCCATGGGAAGCCACACCTGTTATGTCACTGCTTTCTATTGGCCCACGGGGCCTGGCGGCTTTGAAAAGCAGGCATACAGTGAACCCCAGAGTGTCTACCGGCATACCCTACAGATGTAAATACCACCGGAAGCAGGGGGGTACCCAGAGCGAAAATCAATGTGGTTCAGCTTCGATATCCCAATGCTTCAATTCTGTATTCAAAAATGTAAAAATAAATGACTTGGATTGTCAAAGGCAGATTCAGGGCTGTTTTTCCCCTAGTACTGAAAATCCGACAAACGGAATCCAATCTGGCGTTGGATTCTATATAACCAAGCTCTTTGGACAGGATTTACATTAAATTCAATGTCTGATTTTTTTTTTTTTTAATCCGAACACCGCGGGCGGATTATCGAGGATCTGCGTGGGATCAAGTTGCTGAAATCCGAACTCGGATTTTAATGTGCGGGTTGGATTTCATCTGAAGAGCCCAGGAAAATCCGGCGAGGTGATTCCGACCAGTCCACTAATCCACGGGTGCGCAAAGCGGGGAGACTTTCTGGGAGGGGAGGGGTGGGCAGCGGTTACAGAGACCCCCGCGCTTCACCGAAGGCATTTAAATGAAGTGCCGGGGATCGCATGAGGCCTCTGTAACTTCACTTACCTTGCAGCGACGCATCGTCATGGCAACCCGGCGTGAAATGACGCTGCGGGTCACATGACCCCGCGGCGACATTTGATGCCGGAGCCAAGCAGGAAGGGGTGGCATAAGATGGGGGGGGGAGCAGGCAGGGGGGGCGCAGGAAGGAAACTTTGCGCACCCCTGCACTAATCTTCGCGTTACGAGTCTGAATTATATCAGAAAAGAGATACAGTTAGTTACAAATTACCCTCTTATCGAATAAGTAGTAGAGTTGTAGCAGAAAAGGATTCCAATGTGAGAGTAACTGATCTATGTTACTTTAATAATAAACATAGATTAATGATAGAATTATCTTTTTTTCCAATGTGATTCAAATGACATGATGTGATTAGGTTTACTGGCTATGCCCTCTGTAACCCAGGGTGTGCTGAAAAGGCATAAGCTTACAGGGGTTCATGTTAAAATGGATAAGATGCAAAAGGTGGCATGCAATTTCCCAGAATCCTTGGCTGCAGTGGAAGTATTGTGTGCTAAGAGATAATGGGGAAGGGCAGGGCTGCAGACCTGTCTGAGAGGTGTGAATGTGCTCACACGGGGTATTTTTATTTGCTGTACACACTGTACGTTGGAGCGTTTTTTGTCACTTTTTTACCCACCATAAATTATTTGATGTGCGGTTGAGACCTAGTCCAGCTTCACATTGCAGAGCCAGGATAACCATGTTCACACTGATGACCCAAAAGTTTGGAACGGCTGGCTGTCGCTTCTCAGCCTTTTGGCTAAGATCACGTGTAGTACCCGTTCTGCTTGTGGTGGAGGTAGGATGGGTAGTGGCACGCACTTGGTCATGTGGTGAGACTGAAAGCCTGTCATTTTTTGTATGACCCATGCACCCCCAGCTGGCAAACCAATGGGTGGGTACTTTGTAGTGTGCCAAAAGTGGAGATCTGACCAGGGGGAGAGATGGCTCTAGAGCAGCAGCATGCCCGGCGCATGGAAAGGTTCACAGCATGGATGTATTTAGTTCATGGACTATTATTTCTGGCGCTCACTGTTGCACCCCGGGCTTTTTGGTTAGGGTTTGCATATTATTTTTTTAACCCACCCAGCCATTTGGCTCCGGTGCTTATGTACACTACTCAGCACCACTTATGCACGTTTTTTTTTTTTACAGCACACCGAGCACTTCATTTTGTTGCACATTCTGTTTTGGTTTTTAACCCCTTATCTCTCCCCGAGAGCAAAGGCTTTGTTGGGTAGTAAGCTGAAAACCCTGTTGCCTGGGTTTTTCTTCCTGGCCTTCTGGCTGAAGATATCCCAGTATGGACGCTCGCAATCCAAAAAGGAGGAAGGAGTCAAGACCCTGAGCATCTTCCTGGCCTTATGGCTGAAGGGAATCGTGGTACAGTAAAAGGATCGGCTGGACTCCCCGGGGAGACGATCACAAGAAGAAGCTCCCAGGCCACATGCACAATGTGACCTGTGAGTAGGTACACTGGTTATGTACTTCATTAACCCAGGCTGAGCTGAAACGCTGTGTCATATGGCAGACATACTGTATGCTTATAGGGTTGCAGACCTGTCTGAGACATGTCAATGTGCTCACAAGTGGTATTTTTATATACTGTACTGCACTCCAGCTGCTAGGGAGTACGTCCAATTATACATGTTTAGTTTTTTTGTGTGTAATAGGTATCCCCTCCTTTAGCATTTGTATGATATTTACGTCTTTTTGATTTAATGCATTTTATAGGGTTTATCTGAAAATGAATTATGCTACAAATTGCACTCAAATGGACACCATGAGACTGACACTATGTCACTATATATAGTTTGCCCTGAGTCTGTATATGTACCCCACATATTACTCACAGGAACACATTTACAGAAGTGGCATTGATACATTGACATGAAGATATGCTTTTTGAAAGCAGCTCTTTAGACATTAAATAACCTAATGTGCGTGCAGTGAGCACCCATATAACGCTTTGGAGAAAACAGAGAGGTGACTTAGATGTAACAAAGTCGCCTCTGTATGTTGTGCTTTGGAAAAAGGTGATGTCATTGTGCTGTTGGTGGAAGCAGGCCACCCACTAAAGAAATGTGTGCAGCATGTCTGCTCCCGAAAATAGCATCAGCAGTGAATAGGTTACATTGAGACACACCTCTGTGATTCTATTTTGATCAACAGCTGCAATTGGAAACCTAATATCCAAGCCCAGCCATCACAAATCCCCTTTACAATGCTAAGGATTAAATGAACTCACTAACACTAAACTGATGCCAGCAAGTATCACTTCCATGGATACTCCAAACATTGGCCTGGAGTCATCAACCTCCGCAAAAACGGAGTTAATATCGCAGCTCTTAAATAAAAACAATACGCGTGCTATTAATGTATAAATAAGGCAGAAGTTATCAACCTTTCCAAAGCTCCACAAGTCGCACAAACGATAAGACATTGCATTAAAAAGTCTATCATTGTTGTGGTATACCCAACACTTAAAAAATGACGGTAAAGTCGTGAAACTTGGTAACGCGCGGCATATTAACCTGCATGGAAAGCTGTATATGGCTGTGATCAAAGTGAACAAGCTGGCAGTGCTGGTGGGAGGGAGAGAGAACACACTTAGGCCATAGCGAGTTGGCGGTTGGCTTTTTGAGATTTCTGAGTGAGTTGTCCTGTGCTATTTGTAGTTTGTGAGTGTGAGTGCTTGTGTATTATTTGTCTATTGTCATATTTGTAAATAAGTTGCCTTGTGACCGTGTTCCACTGTGAGTGCGATTGTTCTCTGAGATGGATGAGGAGAGGATGAGTGGAGTGAGAGGAAGAGTGGTGAGTAAAGGGAGTGGTGGTGTTATAAGGCGTAGTGGGAATGGTGAGAGGAGGATTGGGGGAAAGAGATTAGAAGGGGTAGGGCAGGTTAGGGGTACTGGAGGGGAGAGGAAAGGAGGAGAGGGCAGATGAGACTAAGAAGAGTGATCAGGCCTCAGCACCAAGCAAAGTGCTGAAGCTCAAGGGAGACAGAGAATCAGAAATGTTAAATTAAAGGTGGACATAGGTCTTGTTGAGAAAATAATCGAGGTCTATGACCAGATCATGGGGCACCTCATGCAAGGCCTCCATGTCATTAAAAAACCATCACAACAATGCTGACTTAGTCAACACTATAGAGGTGTTTCCACCGGCTGTACAGCGCTATACGAAGCACTTCTATACGAAGCACTTTTCGGATATAAAGTGGACAAAGTGAAAGAAAAATGGCACAAGAGTGTTGACACGGGAGAGGGATAATAGACATCCCTAAATCTGTACTGCAGTCCTTATAAGGGAATACTGTAAAACGTCATTCGTGACAAAATAATAGAGGACATGTACATGGATACACGGGCACAGAAAGAGGTACCTGGAAAGTGTAGCACAGTTTGCAAAACCTTTATACAGTATGCATTTGAAATTGCATTACAAAGTAATTTTGAGGCCCAAGTGGTCTATCCCTGCCTCCCACACTCCCTGGTGGAGTATGGGGTAGCCGCCCCCACACCCCTGAGGGAGGGTTAGGCCTGGCACCAGGTCCCTGGTCCAGGATAGAATAACACACCTCACTCCCCATGAGGGGAGAGGGTAGAACAGGGAACATTTGGCTGCAGCTCCTTTCTGTTACCAGGGGAGGGGCTCCAGGTCTCAGCCCCGTATAGGCAGTACCTATGCCTTAGGCCACCCCTATCCTGTCACTCAAGGGAGCTGTTTACTGCCGCAGGGCGTAGATTTAACCCTAACACTGCCTGCACTGGTACCAGGGCTTACATGTTAGGCAGGGAATTAGTAGCCCAGGGTGTTACCTGGCTACATATATTAAAAAAAGTGAACCTTTATTGCTGCTTTAAGTAAAGTAATTACTTATCTATGCTCATCACTGATGTACATCCTTTTTAGTGATTAATATCGTGAGTCTGGTCATTTTAACATTTTTATTTCACTGTTATAAAAAAAATCTTTTTTTTTTTTTTTTTGCCGGAACATGTAAATGACTTGTACCTTAAAAATAAAGCATTTTTTTTTACTGTGATATTACCTCTAATTTGTCATATCGCAGTTTGGTGACTAGACCATTTTACCAAGGGTCAGCAGACTCCATGGTGACCATTTCGCCATGGTGTGTGCAAGTAAGTTGTTTTTGTGGGCTTTACCCATACCTGACCAGAGAAATGCTCTTTCTGTATTCTAATAATAATTAAAAAATAAATAACATAGAGAAAGTGGCACCCCATTACTCACAAAGGTCTTGATAAGGTATTCTCTCACTGGTGCTCACTCTCCGTTAAACCCCACGTCTCAAAGCCGGATCCCCACCTCTGTAGGGTGTGAGGAAAGGGCGTTTGGGCCCTGAAACCTCACGCTATGAACGTACCGGCTCTGCTAATAGATTAAAACAGAGTACGCTTTTTTACCGTTCTGAATCCTGTGTGCTTCCTTCACAATTGCTATAATTTCTAATAATAGGTTTTTTCTTTATTTATAGCGCTGAAGTTGTAAACTGCGCAGTGCATATAATTTTTGCAGACATGGGTCCCTGCCCCATAGAGCTTACAATCTATTTTTTTGGTGCCTGAGGCACCGGTAGATAAAGTGACTTGCCCAAGGTCACAAGGAGCCGACATGTCTACATGTATTTTCCACTCTTCTGCTGGGCACATATTTTATTGTGAACCTTGAGCAGGATTTTTTTTTTTAAATAATATTTTGTGCACCTTTAATAAAAAGATTTGCTTTCTGAAATCCTTGTTTTTTGCCTTCCTGGGATTTAAGTTTTTGAGCTTAGATTTTAAAAGCTATTAAACATATCCTAAATCGTGGAGAAATAAATAAACATAAATATAGGGGGGGAGGGGGGGGGGGGCATCTCCAGGCCTCAAGGGACACCAACAGGTCAGTTTTTAAGGATATCCCTGCTTCAGCACAGGTGGCTCAATCAGAGGCTCGGTCATTGCGTGTCAGTCAACTGAAGCAGGGATATCCTTAAAACCTGACCTGTTGGTGGCCCTTGAGGACTGTAGTTGGCCACCCTGATATAAAAGCTGTTACATAACGTGTGTAAAATGTCCCAACTGCACACTTTTAACACAGAGCGGATGTGCTGCATAAGGTGCAGATATGTTGTATTTGTATTAAGTACACAATGGACAGCACACACAGGAAACAGACACCTGCGACTTTTCACAAATCTATAAAGAACTCTCTATGTTGATCTATTCTAAGGTATTGCAACCGGCAACACATTCTGATATTTTAATGGCTTGAAATATTGTACGAGGTACTAACTAGTAACTCACCCTACTTTTCACGTTTACAAAACTTTCATTCTGCCCTTTTACACAATAAAAGGACCGTGTGAAAAAACAAACGTCCTTGAACGTTTTATAGAACCTTATTGAAATGACTTGCCAAGCAATATGTAGCCTTGTTACTGGTGGTATCAGACGTTCCTATATTCCAGAACATTGTCACAATGTATTCAATGCACTTTGACCAACGGTTGAAAAATACACGATGACAAGCTTGGGACACACCTTGCACTGGAAGAAAACAAGAGTACAAGTGTGATAACTTCCCAAGCGACTGGTCAAGGGTTTGCTGCTGACGTTTGACAGTGCCAAATATATAAAGGTATACGCGCACTCACATATTAAAGATACTTGCAGGTGTTGCAAAGTGTAGCCCTTCAAAATAGTGGTAAAGTGGTTAGTATTTATTCATCCGACATTTCAGTCCCACAGCAGGACTTTCTCATCCTTATGTATGAGAGTGTGTCATAGACAGTGGCATCCAATAGCAAAGATGAGATGAAGGTCTTACACTAGAAATGTAGCTGTGCCTGTTTCAGCAGCACCTCACATCTGCACCATCTCCAAAACAACTTCACTTAGCATAACTGTCTTAATACCCATAATGCCACAGCAATAGGCAATTAAAAGATTTGCAATTGAGAGTCAATGTTTTGGGTCATTGAATTTGCTGCGGACTCCGGCCCAGTGCCCTTTTCTATGTCAAAAACACATCGCCTCTCCCTTTCAACAACCTGCACTATTTTCCCTGCCGTTTTCCTAGGGCTGGATACATGCATCTAATCCCATGCTGTGCTAAAAAGCTGTGTGAACAGCGAGCATTTGCTTATAAGGTTTCCATGTAAAAATTGGTTTCAGACAAAAGGCGACATTGTGTGCCCATTTGCATGTCATTTCCCATCATCCTTTGCTGCAGTGGAAGCACTGTATGTTAGGTGATAATGGTTGAAAGGCAGGGTTGCAGACCTGTCTAAGACATGTGAATGCGCTCACAAGTGATATTCTTTATTGGCTTTAGGGCTAGATAAGTAGACTTCAGCCGCTGATAGAGGGAAAGGGAAGGGGACTAACTGTCTGTCGGAATGTAGAACCAACATACAGCATACTGTATGGATACTTTTTAACAATCATTGGAAGCTATGTACCAGGCTTTATAGCACCTTATGATTTTGGGAATGTTATTACAAAGATTTATAAAGGTGACATACCGATCATTAGTAATAATACCGAGCTTCTGTCCATCGTGTTTCTTTCTTGTGTCAAAAAATCTCAGTCCTGACAAAGCCTCCCTGCCTTTGATTTTCCGATGTATTCTGCATATTGTCTTATTGTTGTATCTTATTGTACAGTGGATCAAGAATTATAAAAATGCTTTATTCCATGAAAACAAGGATAGTAGTGCAGGGAAACGAGTCTCGTGTCTCTGTACCATGGTTTGTTGCAATTAGCTAGCAAAAACCGCCTGACTGTCAGAGGTTTACATAGGAGTTCCGGGTACACAGGTAAAAAATTTACTTTTCTACAAATAACTGGCCATCCAGGTCACTTACATCATTGCGAGATAGAAAATAAAGGACATGTATATCTCTACGTTGTATGTACATAAACTAATGTTTGCACGCAGGGCTCTTTAAAGAATGAATTTTCCCAGGAGTACTGTATCTGCTTCATAAAGGCTGGTGGGAAGCACCACAGATTGTATACTCCGTGGCACAGTGTAAACTTGACCTGTTGGTAGCCCTTTGAGTACTGGCGTTGGCCACCCCATGCTCTACTTCCACCATGAGCGTTTTGGGGAGGAGGGAGTCCATATGAAAAGTTGCGCCTATAACAGGCGGCGCTGGCCTCTCCTCAAAAGAGATCTGCTTGAATAAAAAGCAAGATTGATTTACTGTATATGTATGTCACAGATACAAATATTTGCTCTATGTCTGGAGTAAATTGCATCACTTTTTAAACACATGCCTCTGTAACTCACTCTATTTATCTAGCCTCTGCAGCACACCTGCCAGGCAAGGGGTACATCTCCTGCAGAAAGGGCAGGCATCAATAGAGTAATCCAATATTATACAAATCAGATTCAGCTGCTCTGTTATCATTCCAAAACACACCAACCGTCCCGCCCCCTGTGCTTCCACTTACTCTTCCGTATAGATCGTAAGCTCCTGGGGGCGTGTCCTCCTTTCCTACTGTAACAATGTATGCTAATGCTTGTTATTTTATTGTCTTTCGCTACGGAATACGTTGGTGCATTATAAATAAATGATAATAATAATTGCATTTCCCTGTAATAACTCGGCTTTGGAATGAGCCTTTTGTTTACATACTCTCCATCAGAGCTGCGCAAGCTCCCCCCCCCCACCACACCCCTGCGCACCCCTGCCTGCTCTCCTCTCCGGCTCACTCCTCCCCAACCCCTCTTGCACGACGCCGGGTTACCATGACAACGTGTCGCTGGAACGCAAGGTAAGTTTATTACAGAGGCCTTGCGCGGTCCCTCTGCATTTAAATGCCTTGGAGGAGAGCGCAGGACCTCTGCAACCGCCCCTCCCCGCCCCCCCCAGGAAATCTTGTGCCTCCCCTGGGGGGCGCGACCCCCCGTTTTTTCACACCCCTGCTCTACATTACAGAACATCACAAAAGAGGAGTGGGTTTCCATTACTGCCCCGGCCAAAAATCATTGGAGTCTTAGTATTTATATTCTCAAAGTGAGTTTGGGTAGGAAACCTTCAGGATGTGGCACTGTGCAGTATGCTGCCACCTTGTGGTTGTACAGGAATGGCATACAGTATAAATCCTGATGATCATAGTAGGAACAGAATGCTGTCCTGGCTTTATCATATCCCTTTTGCATCCAGAGGAGCCAGAAAATACAGTGAAGGAGTTAAAAAAAATCACTTTAGCCAGTGCAAGTTTACAAATTGGTTTGGAAAATGCAAAAGCCTTTAGAGGATGAATCTGCCCATGCAGCTTTTTCCCTATACAGTATACCAGGGCTCTTCAGCTGGCAGTAGGGTGGCCAGGTGGCGTTTCCAAAAATACTGGACACAATGGTGAAAGGTGCGACATGCTTGAGACACACACACACCTCTCACATTTCTCCGCTCCGTGCTGTTTCCTCCTCTCCTTGGCCCCACCCCAAGGCTCCTGACACCTCCCCTGATTGGCTGCATTCCCAGCAGCATCCAATCAGGATGGAGGAAGCTACCCAGCCCCCTAACAACAGCCCTGCTCTCTCCCTGCTCGGGGATATCCCACGCCCCCCATCCGGTCCAGTCACTACAGTATGTCCAGCGAGGTAATACCGGTAAACTCATACATGTCCAGTATTACATCAAATTATTTACTTGATAGAGTGTCCAAATACCGGAGAGTTCGTTTCAGTACTGGACACCTGGTAACCCTACCTGGCAGCCTTGATGTGGCCCCTGGACCCAGCTGCGTAAGCAACTAGTATGAAACTAGCAGGAGCAAAGTGCAATTTTTCACACGGAAACTCACTTGTAGGTTAGGGTTAGGGTGACGTACGTAAATGACATTTTAATAAGCTTGTGACCCGTTCTCTGACCGGACCCCTTTGGAGACCTGGTAGAAGAGCCATGCAGAGTTCTGTATACATGATAAATAGGGCAAAGATCGTGGGGTTGGAAGCAAGGTTATACGATACATTGTGGCTAGAGATGGGTGAATTTTCCACCTGCGACGTGGTTTGGCCACTTCCCTTGAGACACAGATTTCTGTGGATTAGTCTTAAACAGGCAGATTCCGGGTTTTTTCTCCCAATGACTGCAAATCAGTTCGACGGATTTGGAATGTGAATCCATCAAACGGAATTATAATAAGGGGAGGAGGCGTGGTATATAAATAGTGGTGCAGCCTCAAACCTAAGCCATTGTGCTGCAGGCACGAGTGCAGGGCTTCGCTGTGGGCTGGTTACCCGTGTGTTGCAGGCACTAGTGCAGGGCTTCGCTGTGGGCTGGTTACCCGTGTGTTGCAGGCACTAGTGCAGGGCTTCGCGGTGGGCTGGTTACCCGTGTGTTGCAGGCACTAGTGCAGGGCTTTGCTGTGGGCTGGTTACCCGTGTGTTGCAGGCACTAGTGCAGGGCTTCGCTGTGGGCTGGTTACCTGTGTGTTGCAGGCACTAGTGCAGGGCTTCGCTGTGGGCTGGTTACCCGTGTGTTGCAGGCACTAGTGCAGGGCTTCGCTGTGGGCTGGTTACCTGTGTGTTGCAGACACTAGTGCAGGGCTTCGCTGTGGGCTGGTTACCTGTGTGTTGCAGGCACTAGTGCAGGGCTTCGCTGTGGGCTGGTTACCTGTGTGTTGCAGGCTCTAGTGCAGGGCTTCGCTGAGGGCTGGTTACCCATGTGTTGCAGGCACTAGTGAAGGGCTTCGCTGTGGGCTGGTTACCTGTGTGTTGCAGGCACTAGTGCAGGGCTTCGCTGTGGGCTGGTTACCCGTGTGTTGCAGGCACTAGTGCAGGGCTTTGCTGTGGGCTGGTTACCCGTGTGCTGCAGGCACTAGTGCAGGGCTTCGCTGAGGGCTGGTTACCCATGTGTTGCAGGCACTAGTGCAGGGCTTCGCTGTGGGCTGGTTACCCGTGTGTTGCAGGCACTAGTGCAGGGCTTCGCTGTGGGCTGGTTACCCGTGTGTTGCAGGCACTAGTGCAGGGCTTCGCGGTGGGCTGGTTACCCGTGTGTTGCAGGCACTAGTGCAGGGCTTTGCTGTGGGCTGGTTACCCGTGTGTTGCAGGCACTAGTGCAGGGCTTCGCTGTGGGCTGGTTACCTGTGTGTTGCAGGCACTAGTGCAGGGCTTCGCTGTGGGCTGGTTACCCGTGTGTTGCAGGCACTAGTGCAGGGCTTCGCTGTGGGCTGGTTACCTGTGTGTTGCAGGCACTAGTGCAGGGCTTCGCTGAGGGCTGGTTACCCATGTGTTGCAGGCACTAGTGCAGGGCTTCGCTGTGGGCTGGTTACCTGTGTGTTGCAGACACTAGTGCAGGGCTTCGCTGTGGGCTGGTTACCTGTGTGTTGCAGGCACTAGTGCAGGGCTTCGCTGTGGGCTGGTTACCTGTGTGTTGCAGGCTCTAGTGCAGGGCTTCGCTGAGGGCTGGTTACCCATGTGTTGCAGGCACTAGTGAAGGGCTTCGCTGTGGGCTGGTTACCTGTGTGTTGCAGGCACTAGTGCAGGGCTTCGCTGTGGGCTGGTTACCCGTGTGTTGCAGGCACTAGTGCAGGGCTTTGCTGTGGGCTGGTTACCCGTGTGCTGCAGGCACTAGTGCAGGGCTTCGCTGTGGGCTGGTTACCCGTGTGTTGCAGGCACTAGTGCAGGGCTTTGCTGTGGGCTGGTTACCCGTGTGCTGCAGGCACTAGTGCAGGGCTTCGCTGTGGGCTGGTTACCCGTGTGCTGCAGGCGCTAGTGCAGGGCTTCGCTGTGGGCTGGTTACCCGTGTGCTGCAGGCACTAGTGCAGGGCTTCGCTGTGGGCTGGTTACCTGTGTGCTGCAGACACTAGTGCAGGGCTTCACTGTGGGCTTGTTACCCGTGTGTTGCAGGCACTAGTGCAGGGCTTCGCTGTGGGCTGGTTACCCGTGTGTTGCAGGCACTAGTGCAGGGCTTCGCTGTGGGCTGGTTACACGTGTGTTGCAGGCACTAGTGCAGGGCTTCGCTGTGGGCTGGTTACCCGTGTGTTGCAGGCACTAGTGCAGGGCTTCGCTGTGGGCTGGTTACCCGTGTGCTGCAGGCACTAGTGCAGGGATTCGCTGTGGGCTGGTTACCATTGTGTTGCAGACACTAGTGCAGGGCTTCGCTGTGGGCTGGTTACCCGTGTGTTGCAGGCACTAGTGCAGGGCTTCGCTGTGGGCTGGTTACCCGTGTGCTGCAGGCACTAGTGCAGGGCTTCGCTCTGGGTTGGTTACCCATGTGTTGCAGGCACTAGTGCAGGGCTTCGCTGTGTGCTGGTTACCCGTGTGCTGCAGGTACTAGTGCAGGGCTTCGCTGTGGGCTGGTTACCCGTGTGCTGCAGGCACTAGTGCAGGGCTTCGCTGTGGGCTGGTTACCCATGTGCTGCAGGCACTAGTGCAGGGCTTCGCTGTGGGCTGGTTACCCGTGTGCTGCAGGCACTAGTGCAGGGCTTCGCTGTGGGCTGGTTAACGTTGTGCTGCAGGCACTAGTGCAGGGCTTCGCTGTGGGCTGGTTACCCGTGTGCTGCAGGCACTAGTGCAGGGCTTCGCTGTGGGCTGGTAACCCGTGTGCTGCAGGCACTAGTGCAGGGCTTCGCTGAGGGCTGGTTAACAGTGTGTTGCAGGCACTAGTGCAGGGCTTCGCTGTGGGCTGGTTACGTGTGTGCTGCAGGCACTAGTGCAGGGCTTCGCTGTGGGCTGGTAACCCGTGTGTTGCAGGCACTAGTGCAGGGCTTCGCTGTGGGCTGGTTACCATTGTGTTGCAGACACTAGTGCAGGGCTTCGCTTTGGGCTGGTTACCCATGTCCTGCAGGCACTAGTGCAGGGCTTCGCTGTGGGCTGGTTACCCGTGTGTTGCAGGCACTAGTGCAGGGCGTCGCTGTGGGCTGGTTACCCTTGTGTTGCATGGACTACTGCAGGGCTTCGCTGTGGGCTGGTTACCTGTGTGTTGCAGGCACTAGTGCAGGGCTTCGCTGAGGGCTGGTTACCCGTGTGCTGCAGGCGCTAGTGCAGGGCTTCGCTGTGGGCTGGTTACCCGTGTGTTGCAGACACTAGTGCAGGGCTTCGCTGTGGGCTGGTTACCCGTGTGTTGCAGACACTAGTGCAGGGCTTCGCTGTGGGCTGGTTAACCGTGTGTTGCAGACACTAGTGCAGGGCTACGCTGTGGGCTGGTTACCCGTGTGTTGCAGACACTACTGCAGGGCTTCGCTGTGGGCTGGTTACCTGTGTGTTGCAGGCACTAGTGCAGGGCTTCGCTGTGGGCTGGTTACCCGTGTGTTGCAGGCACTAGTGCAGGGCTTCGCTGAGGGCTGGTTACCCGTGTGCTGCAGGCGCTAGTGCAGGGCTTCGCTGAGGGCTGGTTACCCGTGTGCTGCAGGCGCTAGTGCAGGGCTTCGCTGTGGGCTGGTTACCCGTGTGTTGCAGACACTAGTGCAGGGCTTCGCTGTGGGCTGGTTACCCGTGTGTTGCAGACACTAGTGCAGGGATTCGCTTGTGGGCTGGTTACCCGTGTGCTGCAGGCACTAGTGCAGGGATTCGCTGTGGGCTGGTTACTATTGTGCTGCAGGCACTAGTGCAGGGCTTCGCTGTGGGCTGGTTATCATTGTGCTGCAGGCACTAGTGCAGGGCTTCACTGTGGGCTGGTTACCATTGTGTTGCACGCACTAGTGCAGGGCTTTGCTGTGGGCTGGTTACCATTGTGCTGCAGGCACTAGTGCAGGGCTTCGCTGTGGGCTGGTTACCCGTGTGCTGCAGGCACTAGTGCAGGGCTTCGCTGTGGGCTGGTTACCCGTGTGCTGCAGGCACTAGTGCAGGGCTTCGCTGTGGGCTGGTTACCCATGTGTTGCAGGCACTAGTGCAGGGCTTCGCTGTGGGCTGGTTACCCGTGTGCTGCAGGCGCTAGTGCAGGGCTTCGCTGTGGGCTGTTTACCATTGTGTTGCAGACACTAGTGCAGGGCTTCGCTGTGGGTTGGTTACCATTGTGTTGCAGACACTAGTGCAGGGCTTCGCTGTGGGCTGGTTACCTGTGTGCTGCAGGCACTAGTGCATGGCTTCGCTGTGGGCTGGTTACCCGTGTGCTGCAGGCACTAGTGCAGGGCTTCGCTGTGGGCTGGTTACCATTGTGTTGCAGACACTAGTGCAGGGCTTCGCTGTGGGTTGGTTACCATTGTGCTGCAGGCACTAGTGCAGGGCTTCGCTGTGGGCTGGTTACCCGTGTGCTGCAGGCACTAGTGCAGGGCTTCACTGTGGGCTGGTTACCCGTGTGTTGCAGGCACTAGTGCAGGGCTTCGCTGTGGGTTGGTTACCCGTGTGCTGCAGGCACTTGTGCAGGGCTTCGCTGTGGGCTGGTTACCCGTGTGCTGCAGGCACTAGTGCACGGCTTCGCTGTGGGTTGGTTATCATTGTGCTGCAGGCACTAATGCAGGGCTTCGCTGAGGGCTGGTTACCCGTGTGTTGCAGGCACTAGTGCAGGGCTTCGCTGTGGGCTGGTTACCCGTGTGTTGCAAGCACTAGTGCAGGGCTTCGCTGTGGCCTGGTTACCCGTGTGCTGCAGGCACTAGTGCAGGGCTTTGCTGTGGGCTGGTTACCCATGTGTTGCAGAAACTAGTGCAGGGCTTCGCTGTGGGCTGGTTACCCGTGTGTTGCAGACACTAGTGAAGGGCTTCGCTGTGGGCTGGTTACCCGTGTGTTGCAGACACTAATGCAGGGCTTCGCTGTGGGCTGGTTACCCGTGTGTTGCAGACACTAGTGCAGGGCTTCGCTGTGGGCTGGTTACCCGTGTGTTGCAGACACTAATGCAGGGCTTCGCTGTGGCCTGGTTACCCGTGTGCTGCAGGCACTAGTGCAGGGCTTCGCTGTAGCCTGGTTAACGTTGTGCTGCAGGCACTAGTGCAGGGCTTCGCTGTGGGCTGGTTACCCGTGTGTTGCAGACACTAATGCAGGGCTTCGCTGTGGCCTGGTTACCCGTGTGCTGCAGGCACTAGTGCAGGGCTTCGCTGTGGCCTGGTTACCCGTGTGCTGCAGGCACTAGTGCAGGGCTTCGCTGTGGGCTGGTTACTCGTGTGTTGCAGGCACTAGTGCAGGGCTTCACTGTGGGCTGGTTACCATTGTGCTGCAGGCACTAGTGCAGGGCTTCACTGTGGGCTGGTTACCCGTGTGCTGCAGGAACTAGTGCAAGGCTTCGCTGTGGGCTGGTTACCCGTGTGCTGCAGGCACTAGTGCAAGGCTTCGCTGTGGGCTGGTTACCCGTGTGCTGCAGGGACTAGTGCAAGGCTTCGCTGTGGGCTGGTTACCCGTGTGCTGCAGGCACTAGTGCAGGGCTTCGCTGTGGGTTGGTTACCATTGTGCTGCAGGCACTAGTGCAGGGCTTCGCTGAGGGCTGGTTACCCGTGTGTTGCAGGCACTAGTGCAGGGCTTCGCTGTGGGCTGGTTACCCGTGTGTTGCAGGCACTAGTGCAGGGCTTCGCTGAGGGCTGGTTACCCATGTGTTGCAGGCACTAGTGCAGGGCTTCGCTGTGGGCTGGTTACCCGTGTGTTGCAGGCACTAGAGCAGGGCTTCACTGTGGGGTGGTTACCATTGTGTTGCAGGCACTAGTGCAGGGCTTCGCTGAGGGCTGGTTACCCATGTGTTGCAGGCACTAGTGCAGGGCTTCGCTGTGGGCTGGTTACCCGTGTGTTGCAGGCACTAGTGCAGGGCTTCGCTGAGGGCTGGTTACCCATGTGTTGCAGGCACTAGTGCAGGGCTTCGCTGTGGGCTGGTTACCCGTATGTTGCAGGCACTGCTGCAGGGCTTCACTGTGGGGTGGTTACCATTGTGCTGCAGGCACTAGTGCAGGGCTTCGCTGAGGGCTGGTTACCCGTGTGTTGCAGGCACTAGTGCAGGGCTACGCTGTGGGCTGGTTACCCGTGTGCTGCAGACACTAGTGCAGGGCTTCGCTGTGGGCTGGTTACCATTGTGTTGCAGACACTAGTGCAGGGCTTCGCTGTGGGCTGGTTACCCGTGTGCTGCAGGCACAAGTGCAGGGCTTCGCTGTGGGCTGGTTACCCGTGTGCTGCAGGTACTAGTGCAGGGCTTCGCTGTGGGCTGGTTACCATTGTGTTGCAGGCACTAGTGCAGGGCTTCGCTGTGGGCTGGTTACCATTGTGCTGCAGGCACTAGTGCAGGGCTTCGCTGTGTGCTGTTTACCCGTGTGCTGCAGGCACTAGTGCAGGGCTTCGCTGTGGGTTGGTTACCCGTGTGCTGCAGGCACTAGTGCAGGGCTTCGCTGAGGGCTGGTTACCATTGTGTTGCAGACACTAGTGCAGGGCTTCGCTGTGGGCTGGTTACCCGTGTGCTGCAGGCACTAGTGCAGGGCTTCGCTGTGGGCTGGTTACCCGTGTGTTGCAGGCACTAGTGCAGGGCTTCGCTGTGGGCTGGTTACCATTGTGTTGCAGGCACTAGTGCAGGGCTTCGCTGTGGGCTGGTTACCCGTGTGCTGCAGGCACTAGTGCAGGGCTTCGCTGTGGGATGGTTACCCATGTGTTGCAGGCACTAGTGCAGGGCTTTGCTGTGGGCTGGTTACCCGTGTGCTGCAGGCACTAGTGCAGGGCTTCGCTGTGGGCTGGTTACCCGTGTGCTGCAGGCACTAGTGCAGGGCTTCACTGTGGGCTGGTTACCCGTGTGCTGCTGGCACTAGTGCAGGGCTTCGCTGTGGGCTGGTTACCCGTGTGCTGCAGACACTAGTGCAGGGCTTCGCTGTGGGCTGGTTACCCATGTGCTGCAGGCACTAGTGCAAGGCTTCGCTGTGGGCTGGTTACCATTGTGTTGCAGGCACTAGTGCAGGGCTTCGCTGTGGGCTGGTTACCTGTGTGCTGCAGGCACTAGTGCAGGGCTTCGCTGTGGGCTGGTTACCCGTGTGCTGCAGGCACTAGTGCAAGGCTTCGCTGTGGGCTGGTTACCATTGTGCTTCAGGCACTAGTGCAGGGCTTCGCTGTGGGCTGGATACCCGTGTGCTGCAGGCACTTGTGCAGGGCTTCGCTGTGGGCTGGTTACCCGTGTGTTGCAGGCGCTAGTGCAGGGCTTCGCTGAGGGCTGGTTACCCGTGTGCTGCAGGCACTAGTGCAGGGCTTCGCTGTGGGCTGGTTACCACTGTGCTGCAGGCACTAGTGCAGGGCTTCGCTGTGGGCTGGTTACCCATGTGCTGCAGGCGCTAGTGCAGGGCTTCGCTGTGGGCTGGTTACCCGTGTGTTGCAGACACTAGTGCAGGGCTTCGCTGTGGGCTGGTTACCCGTGTGCTGCAGGCACTAGTGCAGGGCTTCGCTGTGGGCTGGTTACCCGTGTGCTGCAGGCACTAGTGCAGGGCTTCGCTGTGGGCTGGTTACCATTGTGCTGCAGGCACTAGTGCAGGGCTTCGCTGTGGGCTGGTTACCACTGTGCTGCAGGCACTAGTGCATGGCTTCGCTGTGGGCTGGTTACCCGTGTGCTGCAGGCACTAGTGCAGGGCTTCGCTGAGGGCTGGTTACCCGTGTGTTACAGGCACAAGTGCAGGGCTTTGCTGAGGGCTGGTTAGGGCCAAGAATCCCAGTGGGCTAACATGGATGAAACTCGACTTCAGATTTGGCCTGCAAAGTATAAATGTTTCAGTAGCATAAATATCATATACAGTAACTTTTTATTTAATACTGATAATAACTGGGTGGGTAGCAGGGGTGGGTGAATTGGGTATTTGTCCCTTGGTGAGTAGAGGGAGGGGTTAATCCCTTCATTGCCTTAGTGGTTAGCCGCTAAGGTAATGAAGTTGCCTGTAAGTGCATTTTTATTGCATGGGATTCATGCCGGGGGTCTCTGGTGCTGATATTAATGGATATCAGCTCCGGAGACTTCCGGCATCAATCCGATGCAGAAAAAAAGCATTTTTTTTCTAAGTCCTGTCTCGCCGCCTCAGAGCAGCTTCTCGCCAACTTTTCTTGGCGTGAGGATTTTGGGAGAAACTCGCCATTCTAGAGCCGCGGTTAGCCTCGATAACCTAATCGTGGTTACCAGAATTGCACGGGTTTCAGAACCTGGCGTTAAGTGGCATATTGTTGCTCACCCGGCAATTTTTTTATGACAGCTGAAATTGTTGGCGATTCATGCCTTTATCACCCACTTATCGAGGCTTACTGAATAGCAGTAGGCATTTTGGCCAATAAGTGCTCGATAAGTGGCTTATGGACGCTTATAGCATAGGCCCCTATGTGTTTTTGGTGCCTGAGGCACCGGGAGATAAAGTGACTTGCCCAAGGTCACAAGAGGTTGACACCGGGATTTGAGCCAGGCTCCCTTGCTGCACAATCTGTTATCAGCGTCAGTGTTTTTACTCACTGAGCCACTAAGGGCAAGAACATCAGTAATATAGCTCTGTGATTTTTTAATTAGTTACCTAGAGCAGTGTTTTTCAACCAGGGATACTAGGAACCCTTAAGTCCCCCGAGCGTCCCTAAAGGGTTCCCTGCAATTTTAAGGTCATTTTCAAATTGTACCAAATACAGAAGGATTTACAATGCATCTGATCTGCGGCGCTATTAGCGAGTGTTGGGGTTCCTTATAATGCATCTGATCTCAGACGCGCTATTAGAGAGGGTTGGGGTTCCTTACAATGCATCTGATATCAGACATGCTACTAGAGAGGGTTGGGGTTCCTTACAATACATCCGATCTCAGATGGGCTATTACAGAGGGTTGGGGTTCCGCAGAATTTCACATAGGGTTCCTTAACAAAAAAAAGGTTGGAACCACTGACCTAGAGACTAAGAAGTTACTTACCAAGGTCTTCCAGGTGCTAAATTGCACCGTTTTCGGTAACATCATTGATGCTATCAATACGGGCCCATCCAAGTGAATTACTGTATCATTAATAGCTATTGTTCTTTGCAGCATGTACTCTTGTGGTATAAGACATGGGTACCCTTGAAAACATATATCAGGAATGTGTTGTGATGATTAAATTGCCTGATTTGCCTTTTATAACTGAGTAACCTTGTTCTTTTCTTCCTATTGTAGGTCTCTCCAGCAGTTATAGGGTTCTTCACCATTTGGTAAAAAAAAACAAGTGTAGCAGCCTCGGCTTTGGTTCCAGACGCTCTTTGTATGTGTAACTAGTATTTACATAGAAGGTGTTGCTGGTTGCTATACAAATTAGAAAAGGAATGAGTTATTATGGGGAGTGCCAGCAGTGTGTCCCAGTGACCTTCACTGTTTACCAGCTGACTGTGTGTGTACAGAAGATAAACGGCAGCAATGAAGAATTTATTGTAAATAAACAATAGATGGGTCATACGGGGTAGTTTTGTTGAATCAGTCCATATGTTTTTGTTATTAGTTTCATTATTACATACAAGCATTCTTTTGTAATTACTCCCCTGTATGCAGCTTTATACAGTATTTGTACAGTAGCTACTGAGGCTTACAATGCAAAACTTCAAAAAATGTTCTCTGAAAATCAAGTACTCCATTTTTTGGGAGTATTTGTGGTACAAGAAAATGTTTGTTTTTTCCTTTATTTCATTTAAGCCCCCTCTGTGAGATTGGGCCGCCACCTGTATGTTTCCTGGTGCAGCGCGTACCTGTTGGTAATCCCGGAGGCTCTGAGTTACTCCATGGTGGTGTGGGGAGAACCAGGGCCGGGCTGATACTGACAGGCATCACATTAACCTCATGTGACCCAGCTAGGGTTGCCGGGTGACTTCTCCAAAAATACTGGACTCAATGGTGAAAGGTGCGTCAGGTCACTATGCCAGGGAGGAAAATACTGGACATATACATGTCCAGTATTACAGTACCTCTCATGTTTTACTGGACAGAGTATCCAAATACAGGACAGTCCGGTTCAATACCGGACATCTGGCAACCCTAGACACAGCAAGTATCCTCCCCAAGGCTCAGGGTGTTCCTAGGCCCGCCCCTGGATACAGTAACACTGCATCCAAGCTGCAATAGCAAGCTAGGCCCTCGTGAGAGAATTAACCCGTCACATTGCCTGCACTTACCAGGACTTACACTGTGGGGGCCCAACAGGAGAGTAGCGGCCGGAGGCTATGCTACATTCTCCCCCTGGTGAAACTCGCATGTGCAACATCAACATACTGTATCAACAACCCTGTAATTGAACCCAATACAAATTTGTATTAAACATTAATACAACGGTACAGTGCTATAACATTCTCAAAGAACCCAGAATTTAATAGGGTTGTTACTTAGGGCTACCTCAATAGTAGTGGGCCAAATTGGGTTTCTTTACTATATTACCCCCGGCCGTCAGGTACTTTAACTAAATAGCACCTCCTTCCCCCTGACTCAGAGATGTATTCCACCCTATCGAGGTGGATGTTGCGGCCCACTACCCACATCTTTAGCAGGTATTTAGCCCTGTCTACCTCGCAGGACTTAGACCCTTTTGTAGTGTTGGCCGGGTACTCTAGGGTGGTTTCTTTTACCCAGTCCACCCGGTGCTCTTCAGCAATCCTCATGAGGTTCTCAGTGAGATAGGGATATTCAACCACCCCATTTTTCTGAACCTCATGACTAATACCCTCTCAGCCCTGCTAAACTTCACGAGACCACGTTCTCTTGCAGTACCGGGCAGCACCCAAAACAAGGACCCTTTCCATAAAGGTGCTACAAGACCCTCCTCCCTCTCTGGAGCTTTAAAGGTCTCGGCCCCTGATGTGCTGTTCTTCTCTACACCCGCCGTGTTTGATCTAATTGAGACACCGCCCCAGTCCCCTTGATCCCACCAAGGCATTGCCCTCCCCACAGACCCTACATGCATTACAGACCTTTTATCATTGTTCACATTACAGCTTGGGGCCACGGGACTCACCGGGTATAAGGGTCGGGGGGTCAGGGGCTTTATACTAGGGCTGGGGTCCGTATGGGAGGTCGGGGCAGACTGGGGCAGAGCGGGCACTTTGAAGTCTCTGAGCCGGGCACATGCGTGATTCTCCCCCGGCGGAGCGATAGGAGTGTCCACAGTCCCGGCTAGGCTCAATTGTCCACGGCCTCTAGCCGTAATATATCTTGATGCAGCAACGGCTGCAGCTTCTTGAGTCTTTCTCTTCTTTCCGCTCCCTGCAGTGGAGAGAGAAGGAATCCACAGAGGGCTAGTCACTCACCGGGGAAGTAGCAGCAGTGGTTGAGACCATCCGGCCGGGCGGCCTCACAGCCTTCTCTCCTCCCGATAGTGACGCAGACACCGGCGTTGCTCTGGAGTCAGATGGGACAGTGCCGCCCGGACCCTCCCTGGGGAATTTCTCCACCAGCCCCAACGAATCGTAGTTCCTCAGCGGCTTCCACGTAGGTGGCAGCATGAGACGGGCCTCGCGCATCTCCTTCCGTTGGCGTAAAGATATTGGTCCGTAGCCTTCTGCGCTTGGTCCCAGTGCGGATTGCCGTCTTGGATCTTTGTTGGACTGATGGCGTCGATTACCGGAAATGGCAGGGCGACGTCTGACTTGGGTACGTAGGAGGCCTCTGCAGATATCTCTGGGGTGTCCGCAGTCTCGTCGTCCGAGTCACCGGCAGCAGCGGTCACTTCCGCAGGGTTCTCCCTCTCGGAGCAGCTTGCTGAAGCGGCAGCAGAATGTACCTCGCAGTACGAGGGTGGTGCTTCTCCGCGGGGCTCCGGCGGATGATTGCTCGGCTTGCATGTCACTCCGGACAAGGCAGCATACAGCTCCGGTGGTGGGGTGGCAGCAGGTAGGTTCTGGAACACATTCACCCAGGCTGTAGGGCCCAGAAGAGAGCCTTCTTTTTGCCCCATGTGGCGCACCGAGCGTAGCTCCAAAATAGGCTCTACATCGGGGTAGTAAGATACCATTTGTAACTCAGATAAAATAACTCGTACACCATGCCAAGATAGTGCGTAGTGGTGTCTCCCGCGGAGCCTTGAGCTAGCAATGTTAGCTTACGCACCAAGTTGTAAAGTGTCCGCAGCTCTTCGGTGCTCATAGCGGGATTAGGCCAGTGGGTTCCCTCTGGTCTAGGCCACAAGTAGGGAACTTGACAGGCCATGCAGTTAGCCATCTCATGTAGTTCTCCCCCCGGATTATCACACAGCAGGCAGACCCCCAGCAGGAGAGTTCCCTCATCGTCTTTAATCACAAGAACCCCACCAGTGAGTTCGTAGACTTGGCTAATTTCCTCTGAATCAGCCTCCATTGTAGTGGAAAAGGATAAGAAGCTCTGCACACACGTCTAGCAGTGTTCATGCACACGTGTGTCTGGCTCTTCACATCCGGCACTCCTATGATAAGCACGCCCAGCCCCTCCCCCTGGTTAATGCAACCATCCAATCCAAGAGCAAGAAGGGGGCGCGGTTCCGGCATTTTGCGCTGATTCTGGGGATTGTGCAAAAGCAAAAGCTGAATGCAACCTTTGCAAATAGTCAAGCGGTTCCTGGTTCCAGCTATTTTAGTGTGGATACAGTCCATGTGGATATCGTTTTGGCGGGGAACACCATTTTGTGGTAGCACATTGCCCTGAGTCCCCGTTTTTTGTTCGGACACCTTCTGGCCTTGCTCTAGGTGTTTTCCTTGTAGGGAAGAATGTCCCCGGGCAGGCAAACCCACTTTTTAGCACACTGCACACGCTGACAGTCAGTCCCAGTTTTACTATGATTCCCTATGCTTGAAGATGCTACTAGCATGACGATAAGTCCTCAAACAGAGGATCTGGCAACCATGCTCCAGGGTCCCCCTGCATCGGATGCTACCCATCAATGCTTTACCACCACCTCGCTGAACCCTGACACTATAGTCCCATTCAGGGGTTCGTGAGCCCAAGGCAATCAAGACACCCCCTCCAGATGCCCTATATACCAGTCCGCAGGATGACTAAGAACCAGGACATGTAGCTTGTTGCTCCAACACAGGACATCCTTTAGGGCAGCGCAGGCTGCAGCTCCCTGGCGGGGAAGTTGGGCCCCTGTTTTGGCAGGCAGGAGTCCCTTAGAGCTACACCTGGCCTCCTCCATCTTTAACACTGAAACTGATAGTGTGCTTGCTTCCTATGGTTTTCTTCTGCTGTGAAAATCTGTCCTGATGCAGATCTCAGCAGCGCCTCCATCTGTAGCACCTTTAACCCCTTCTAATATTCTTGATGTAAAAAAAGTGTACATTTGAATTAATATTTACATGTTACTAATTCATTTCTAACCCTTCTCCCCTCTCTCTCCCTCATTGCTTTCTGAGTATACAAGACTCAATCCGCTATGACTCCCCATAAATAATTAGTTTATTGTCATGATTAGATCCCTATTTTTATTCACTTAGATTTTGTTTTACATGCTTAATTGTATTACCATTGCGCCGTTTTGAACACTGAGTTATGTACCGATTTTATTGGAGAACCAGTGTGTCTTTTAAATTCATTCAGTAATTATTAAATTGTCATATTAAATTGTTTAATTGTTCACCATATATAAACCCACAACTCATTAGAGAACTATTCATTGCTCCTGAGGAAGTTGTCTAGCACAACGAAACGCGTAGAGCCACGTTCATTGCTGCAGCTGCTCTTTTCACTGAAGGCTCCAGAGTTGCCGAGTTCCCCCACCGCTCCCCTCCAAGACCGGACGCCGTCACTCACACAGCGGATGTGACGTCGGACGCCATCTCCCACCTGGTCTGCTGTGAGCTAAGGCGAAGATCCCCTGTGAGCTGTTCCACACTGAGCCGGCACTCCATCTGCCTCAAGTAAAATCCTATGTGAACTTTGAATATGTACACATTGTGAGTACGATTCCTAAGTTTTGTTGTTATTTTATTCATAAATTTTATGCACGATCGACACTATGGTCTGCCTTTCTTTTGCATGCCTTTGATCCTCTCACATCTCCTGACGTCTGAGCTGAGGTGCTGACATCATATGCTGTAAACCAAGGCTGTTTTTCCTGAAGATCCTGACACCTTTCTACCTATTGTGTAGATCAATGCGGTTTACTAATTGACCTGCTGTAAGTAGGCATTGCTACAGAGCCAAGATATATATGCTTTATCCAGATTGAAAAAAACTTATTGCACTATTGTATGCTTTTATTTTCTATTTTTCATGGTGTATCCCTGCTATCTTCGCCTGCTTCAAGGAGCCCCAGGGTTCCACGGAACCCTGGTTGGGAATCACTGCTATACAGAGAAGGGACAGGTCAGAGACACCCTATAATAAGAAACAAGACACAGTACCTCTCCAGGGATAAGTGTAAGGCACCTAGAGATTAAGTTATCGGATACAAATGATGTGAGAGTATAAGAACTGTGTCAAGAATGTCAAATCCTCTTACGAATTGTAAATTAACCAAACGTATTGCACTAATAAAGTTCCTGGCGCTCTTCATTACCACCTCTTTTCATACACGCCCGGCCTGCACCAGTCCAGCACCCTGAGAAGGTAACGAGAGAGCATGAGCACTGCTGTGTAAATAAATCACCTCGATGTAAACTCCCTTTGAGCCGGGTAAGGAGGGTTTACATAACATAAGTTATACTTTGTATTTATTTTTCTCAGATAACACTGCCAGACCCTTTACTTCTCAATTAATGTGGAAATTGTAACTTCAGACTGCAGCTTGGAACATCCTTTCTAACTGACCCTATGTAGGTGGTGTAGGATGTCCATCAAGCGCAGACACTGTGTATACAAGCAGGCAGCTGAAAAGGGGAATTCTGGCTTTATTTTGCTTGAAGCACAGAGATGGGGAGTGCAAACAAAAAAGAAAATTAACAGTCAGATGTAATGCTGTCTGCAAATGGTTTCAAATCAATGACTTCATCTGTTTGACCAGCTAATCCACAAGTGAGCAAATGTTTACTGGCCCTGCACAGCACACATTCCACCTCCTGTTGGGAATGAAAGATGACACTCTGTTGGCTGCAGGAGAAAACCAGTGAAAGTTTGCTTTGCATGGTTTGGAATGCATATCTGTATTGTTATATTGTGTTCCTAAGTATATTATTTACATCTTAGCTGACAGCACTGGGGAGAAGTATTCCCTTTACTTTCCGGCTTTTGCATGGTCATGCGTATTTGCTGGGAGTGTCACCGTGAGTATAATATCCTTCCATGTCTGTGCTGAGATTTTCCTCTGCAGTGAGAGGATCAACAGATGACATTGTTAGATTGGTGCGTTAACCAGCTACACCATTATTATGCATTGAAAGGCTCCGAGACTGTAGAGCACCTCTAACCTTTTGTCACCTGCCACATTTAAAGGTCAAACTTTTGCTTAGCCACATCCCCCATCCATGCAGCACCTTGACACCCCTCACCCATGCAGCACTCAGACACTTTACATGTATTCAAAACAAACATTCTTGATGCATGCAGCCCCCAGATGTGATCAGATACATTGTAAGGAACCCCAACCCTCTTTAATATCGCGTCTGAGATCAGATGCAATGTAAGGAACCCCAACCTTCTCTAATAGCGCATCTGAGATCAGATGCATTGTAAAGAACCCCAACCCTCTCTTATAGCGTGTCTGAGATCAGATGCATTGTATGGAACCCCAACCCTCTCTAATAGCACATTCGAGATCAGATGCAATGTAAGAAACATAAACCCTCTCTAATAGCAAATCTGTGATCGGATACATTGCAGGGAACCCCAACCCTCTCTAATAGCGTGTCTGAGATCAGATGCATCATAAGGAACCCCAACCCTCTCTAATAGTACACCTGTGATCAGATGCTGAGGCTGAAAAAAAACCTGAAATGCATGCTTGCTAATGCAAGAAGCCTGACAGATAAAATGGGGGAGCTTGAATTAATAGCTGCAAGGGAGCAGTATGATATCATAGGCATTACTGAAATATGGTGGGATGAAACTCATGACTGGGCAGTTAATTTAGAGGGTTATTCCCTTTTTCGGAAGGATCGAGCAAATAGAAGAGGAGGTGCAGTATGTTTATATGTTAAACCGGATCTAAAGCCTATAATAAGGGAAGATGTTTACGAAGGGAATGATGAAAATGTAGAGACCTTGCAGATAACAATTAGCAGTGGAGGTAAAAGTATAAAGAAAATGTTTGTAGGGATATGCTATTAACCACCAAATATCTGTGGGATTGAGGAAGCTAAAATACTTTTGCAAAGGGAGAAGGCATCAAAACTGGGCCATGTTTGCATAATGGGTGATTTTAATTATCCAGACATAGACTGGGGCAATGAGATTAGCATTACAACAAAAGGAAACAGGTTTTTGGGGGTGCTTAAAGACAATTATATGACCCAAATGATTGAGGAACAAACCAGGAGAGGGGCAATACTGGATTTGGTCATATCAAACAATGTAGAAGTAATAAAAGATGAGGAAATGGACAAGAAGAGGAAGGCGTTTAGATTCTTTAAGTCAGAAGGGACGGAGGCATCATATCAGCATTATAAGCAATGTAACAAAAATTGCAAAAGAGCAATCAAATTAGCAAAAAATAATAATGAAAAAAGGATTGCAATAGAAAGTTAGATCAACCCTAAAAACTTCCTTAAGTACCTTAATAACAAAAAAATGAGAAAAGAAAATATAGGACCCTTTCAGTGTGAGATGGTCAGGCAGATTATTGGAGATAAGGAAAAAGCAGAGGTATAAAACAAATTCTTTGCCCCTGTGTTTACCAGGGAAAAATCAATTTCAATAGTACTGTAGTGCCATAGGAGGAAGCCACAACCTCCATATTAATGAACAATTAGTAAACTGAGGAAGGAGTTTTTAAGCGGCTTGAAAAAATTTAAGTAAATAAGGCACCTGGCCCCGATGGCATACATCCAAGAGTTCTCAAGGAGTTAAGTTCAGTAATAGCCAAACCATTATATTTAATATCCAAGGACTCCACAGGCTCAGTACCATGAGATTGGCGTTAAGCAGATGTGTGCCTATATTTAAAAAGGGAGCTAAATCACAACAGGGGAATTACAGACCTGTAAGCCTGACTTCATTAGTGGGGAAACTACTTGAAGGTTTAATACAGGATAATATTCAGGAATACCTAATGGAAAACAAAATCATTAGTAATAGTCAGCATGGATTTTTGAAGGATAGATCATGCCAAACTAACCTTATTTGTTTCTTTGAGAAGGTAAGTAGGAATTTAGACCAGGGTAATGCAGTTGATGTGGTCTACTTAGATTTTGCAAAAGCTTTTGATACGGTTCCACACAAGAGGTTGGTGTACAAAATAAAGCAAATTGGACTTAGTAATAATGTATGCACCTGGATTGAAAACTGGTTGAAGGATAGACAACAGAGGGTTGTCATAAATTGAACTTTTTCAAGTTGGGCTAAAGTCGTGAGTGGAGTACCTCAGGGATTGGTACTGGGACCCCTGCTTTTTAACTTGGTTATTAATGACCTTGAGGTTAGCATCGAGAGCAAAGGGGGCTATGCACTAAGCTCCGTTAAGTCACTTTTAGACCACAAAGTGCTCTTCGAACGTGATTTTTTGCTCAACCCAATGCACTAAGCAACGCAAATAAGCACTTTGCGCTCTAAAAATGACTTTTTTCAGGAATTTTTTCTAAGTCCACCTTTGCTCGTTCGCCAACCCTGGTTGCGTTAAATTCTGCCCTTAAGCGGGATGCACTAAGCAACGCAACCTTTGCGTACGCGAAAGTTGCGTTGATCAGAACACGCCAGGTCAGATTAGACGCGAAGAAATCTGGACTTAAAAAAAATTCTTGCTTTTTATTTTTGCATGCGCAAAACCCATACAGCAGGCCGGCGGGTGTCCCCGGCTGACCCCGTGGGGGTCCCTGAAGGGAGCCCGGGGGTCGCGCGGATGTCCCCGGCTGACCCCGCGGGTGTCTGTGGTCCCCGGCTCACCAAGCGGGGGTCCCCACGGGAGTGCGGGGGTCCCCACGGGAGTCCCGGGGTACCTGCGGGCCTGCGGTACCAATGTTGCACCTCCAAAAATAATAAACAAGAATTATAACTAAATACACCCCCCTAACATATACTATACAGTAATGTCCAAAATTACTATTATCCAAATATAGATAATAATGCATTTGGCCATTTTAAATACATATAACATTCAATAAATACAGTCAAAATATATTACACTTACCTTTTACAGGCACCCACGATGAAGGCCGTCTTCATCCTCATCTTCATTCTGCCCATGCCCCTATGGTGCTGCAAAACATGCACAACAATTACAATAGCCAATGTAATGTCCCCTATCCCCTTATCACCATAGCGGTTATTAACCGCTACAGTTGCTACCCTCACCCACCACTCGGGAGGCCCACATACCCTCCCACACTACCCCCCACCCCGTGAGGCCTAACCACCCTCACCCACTACCCACAAGGGAGGCCTACCCACATACCCTTGGGGCCAATACACCCTCCCCCCACCCCCAGTACCCACAATAAAAACAACACACGGCCCCACAATAAACATCATTCTATTTATTAAATACAGAACCCACCCCCTGTGCCCCCCATAAATACATGATTTATCCTTTAACATACAGGGTTCATACCCCAGCCCCACGCGAGTCCCCGGCGGGTCTGGCGGGTCACCTGACAGACCAACAGGGTACCAGCAACTTGTTTCATACCGGTTCTGGAGGCCTGTTGGTGGGTTCCGCCAAGCGCCATGGCCCCCAGGTGGTCTCCGCAGGTCACCGTGGGCTGCAATTGGGTCCCCACGGTAGGCCCGGGGATTTCTGGGAGCCCCGGGTCAGACCCACCGGTGTCTGCGGGGCCTCGGGTGGTTCTCACGGGGGTCTGGGGACTCACGAGTGCTCACAACGGGTCCGCGGTGCCCCCACAGATGTGGGACCACCTGTTCTTCCCCGCAAACTACGGTTCTTCCCCGCAGGTGTCACCCATGGAACCACCAGCCTGATACCCGTGAGATACCCGAGGTTACCGCAGGTGGTCTCCAGAGGTCTCACGCAGAACTAAGGAACCAACCCTGAATGTAAAATAAATAACCCGGCATATACATTCAATACATACATCCTGCCCCCCCAACACCTACACTGGTGTCCGCCTTTATTCTAAAGCCGCCACCGCAAAGTGCGGGCAGACGCGGCTGTCTCGCGGCTGTTTCCTGGCGCGTGCCGCGCATCACAGTGGCGCCGGTCACACCGTGCCAGGGTTCCCCGGCATCCCCGAAGGCCCCGAATGTTGATGGGGTAAGGGGAAGATGCAGAGCAGCCAGGGGGAGCAAGGGGGAGCAGCTGGGGATCGCGAGGTGAGCAGATGCGATGCGCACGTGGGGAAGAAGATCCGCACGCGGGGAGGGGAAGGCGGCTGGCTCGCGGCCCAGTTTGGCGCCCAGCCGAAAACAATTCCGGGCAAACGTTAGAATAAAGCTGGCCGCAGCAGTACAGTACAATAATGTGCCAAATAACTATTATCCAGATATGGATAATAGATTATTTGCCCATTATTAAACACATAAAACATGCATATATCAAAACATGCATTTTTAATCTTAAAATCACCACATTGCTTGTTAAAATAAATCCAGCAGCCATTGTAAATATAAAAAAAACAAACTGCAGCTACACAAATGTCTATGAAATGTCACACAATTGCATAGAGTGTGTACATGATGCAATTAATCTGTGCATCATGTAACACTATGCAAAATATATGTAACAATAAAATACAATATGAACAATGTCCCCTAACCAGCAATGCCATCATGAAAATCAATTATAAACTAAGCAACATCAATACAATTAGCATCAATCAATTAATCAATTTCCTCAAACAATTACAATACAATACAAATTAATTATACAATTCCCTATTCAATTCCTAAAGCCAAACCATTACCAAAACAATTCCAATTTAAAGTAACCACCATCATTCTAATCTAAGTACCATAAAGAAGCCATTATCTAAATACAAATTACATTATTCACAACAATTACAAAATAACAGAGAAAATACTGTGCGCTACTATCTAACCCAGAATATGGAATATAAATAAAGTGCAGTGACTAAACCACATAGATAAGTGAACAAGAAATAAATCACAATAACCACAGTGAGGGTGTATATAAGAAGAAATTATATCACATAACCGTGTATTGGTAGAGGCGTCTGCTGCTATAAACACAGGGGGTGGCTCAGCACCCCCCACACTCTAAGAAATGGAAACAAAAGAAACAGCGCACAACGCCAAATAGTGAAGCAAGTATTGCTATATATTAGTAATTACAGGGTAATAAATCTGCGTACATCAAAACAGTGGAATAGGTGCATTTAGTGTGTTTTACACAAGTTACCACTCAGCAACTGTTGTCAGAAGAGTCTGGAGCTTGCTTCTCTCAGCGGGGGCGCTACGTTGGTTCAGGAGCAGGATTAATGTCCAAAACCCCTCATCCAGCAGTACATCGCTCCCAAGGGGATTTCCCTTTACAGCAACCAGGCTCCGTTGCAGGTATTGGTGCTTGGTGGGACCGCTCGCGCTTCCAAGCCGTCTGGTGCAGCTCGTGTAGCTCAGCGAGCAGATCCACTGTGCGGGGGTGAGACCTCAGCTCTGCAAGGGTACACTCGGCGTGCCACGTTGTCGCTCCGTCGCGGGATACTGCGTGATGACGTCACAGTCTCCGCAGCAGCGAGGGAACCGGCAGGGAGGCAGTCAAAGTCTCTCAAAGTCTCTCAGTGTCTCTCATAAGCCCAAAATTACCACCGGGAGTGATACTAGCAGGGTAAAGCCAATGGAGGCAATGGCAATATTAAAGCACTAGATAAAAATCATCCAACATGTTTCGTACAATAAACTACTTCTTCAGGGAAGAAGTATCACTCCCGGTGGTAATTTTGGGCTTATGAGAGACTCTGAGAGACTTTGAGAGACTTTGACTGCCTCCCTGCCGGTTCCCTCGCTGCTGCGGAGACTGTGACGTCATCACGCAGTATCCCGCGACGGAGCGACAACGTGGCACGCCGAGTGTACCCTTGCAGAGCTGAGGTCTCACCCACGCACAGTGGATCTGCTGGCTGAGCTACACGAGCTGCACCAGACGGCTTGGAAGCGCGAGCGGTCCCACCAAGCACCAATACCTGCAACGGAGCCTGGTTGCTGTAAAGGGAAATCCCCTTGGGAGCGATGTACTGCTGGATGAGGGGTTTTGGACATTAATCCTGCTCCTGAACCAACGTAGCGCCCCCGCTGAGAGAAGCAAGCTGCAGACTCTTCTGACAACAGTTGCTGAGTGGTAACTTGTGTGAAACACACTAAATGCACCTATTCCACTGTTTTGATGTACGCAGATTTATTACCCTGTAATTACTAATATATAGCAATACTTGCTTCACTATTTGGCGTTGTGCGCTGTTTCTTTTGTTTCAATTACGAAATAAAGCTGATAAATACATTAGCTATACATGAAAAGAACATAAACATTAGCAAACCAATCAATTATTATCCCTGTATGTCTATCCATATAGATAGATATACATAAAATACAGGGGCAATAATACAGCATAAAAAACAATGCATTTCCATACAAAAGTCACATAGAATACACCCATTCAGTGTCCGTGAATGTATGTATATACATAGGTAGTACATATATACATTAACGGGCATTAAATGGGACTGTAAAAATAAAAGACATGAATGAAAAATCATAAAAACCTGTAAAAGTAAAAATAATAAACTATTCTTTTGTTTACTCACCATTAGATGCCCACTCACCGAAATCCAGGCGACCCGGAAGCACAGGAACCAATCCACAGGTAAGCCATAAAATAAAAAACCATAACAAATCCACGTCTGTGTCTTCTTTCTTCTTTGGGGTCTTCTGAGGTCTTCTTCCAGCTTCTTCCGTCTTCTTACGCCACGCCCTTCTTCTCTTCTTAGGAGGGGAGATGTTCCCTCCTCAGCGACTAGCTTCAAAATGAGGCGACATAGGCTTTGATAGGCCTATGACGTCACATTTTGGTCAAATGTTTCCCACGGTCCTGATTGGGCCGTGAAAATGCATCATGTACACACTCTATGCAATTGTGTGACAATTCATATACATTTGTGGAGATGCTGATTTGTTGGCTTATATTTGCAATAGATGCTGGATTTATTGTAACATGTAATGTGGTGATTTTAAGATTAAAAATTCATGTTTTGATTTATGCATGTTTTATGTGTTTCATAATGGGCAAATAATATATTATCCATATCTGGATAATAGTTATTTTGCACATTATTGTACTGTATGTGTTGGGGGGGGGGGTGTATTGGCCCCAAGGGTATGTGGGTAGGCCTCCCTTGTGGGTAGTGAGTGAGGGTGGTTAGGCCTCACGGGGTGGGTGGTTAGTGTGGGAGGGTATGTAGGCCTCCCAAGTGGTGGGTGAGGGTGGGTTAACCCTTTAATGACTGTAGCGGTTAATAACCGCTATGGTGATAAGGGGTTAGGGGACATTACATTGGCTATTGTGATTGTTGTGCATGTTTTGCAGCACCGGAGAGGCATGGGTAGAATGAAGATGAGGATGAAGACGGCCTTCATCGTGGGTGCCTGTAAAACGTAAGTGTAAAATGTTTTTATTGTATTTATTGTAATTTATATGTATTTTAAATGGGCAAATGCATTATTATCCATATGTGGATAATAGTAATTTTGCCCATTATAGTACTGTATGTGTTAGGGGGCGGGGGGGGGGGGGTGTTGTTTATTGGGGGCAATTGTCCTATTATTAAAAATACATTAATGCTGCTTCATTACCATAGTAGATAGCCGCTACAGTAATGAATTATTGTTTATTGTTATGTGTGTTTTAATACTAGTGTACATGAGCAGGGGGTCTCCTGAGCTGAACCACATTGGTTTCAGGTCCGAGGACCCCCTACTTCAGGAGATACAGGCCCCTTTATGGGGTGCTGGTATCCCCTGCAGAATGTAAATAACCCGGTCACGTGACGCGGGAGCTTTAAACTGCAGGAGATACCGGCACCCCATAACGTGGCCTATATCTCCTGAAGTAGGGGGTCCTCGGACCTGAAACCAATGCGGTTCAGCTCAGGAGACCCCCTGCTCATGTACACTATTATTAAAATGTATTTATTTAGTGTACGATCGCCTGTAACAGTCTTGCATGGAGATGGCAAATCTCCATGCAAATATTACATGCGGCTTTTTTTCTATCAGCTAGCGAACGGAAAGGTTCAGAACGAGAGCAGGGGGAAAAAAAGCAACAAGTACGCTGTTGTTGTTCTTAGCTATTTTGAGCAGGTACGTTAAAAATGGCCTCAAGGCCTTATTGCATCGCGTCCCCGGCTTCACTTTTGAACGAACCTGCTTTTTGGCCAAATCAGAACGCAAAGCCATTGAGCTTAGTGCATAGCCCCCAATGTCTCTATCTTTGCTGATGATACTAAATTGTGTAAGGTAGTAGAATCAGGGCAGGATGTAATTTCTCTCCAGAAGGACTTGGAGAGACTGGAAACGTGGGCAGGTAAATGGCAGATGAGGTTTAATACAGATAAATGTAAGGTTATGCATTTAGGATGCAAGAATAAACTGGTGACTTACACATTAAATGGGGATAAATTGGGGGAATCCTTGATGGAGAAGGATTTAGGAGTGCTTGTAGACAGCAGGCTTAATCACAAAAGTTATATAGAAACTGCTCACCTTTATTTAATGTAGTCCTAACAGTGGAGAGGTAGGTGCAAGGGAGGTAGATAATGTATATAACACAGAGAAAACTCAAAAGAATGGGTTCAAAGCACCCCACTATTGGCACTCATCACCTGATAATTATTGTATGCTCCTTATAGCCAAAAAGTCAGATCCCTTAGCAGGGAGCTAAAAGCGACGAAAAAACAAAAAAAATTATTACATATGTTATTTATACACTAAAGAGTTAAATAAAATTCCCCACAGAGGAGTGATGGAGAGGGGAGAAAGGATATATTAGTCTGAATTACTGTATTAGTATATATTGTCAGAGGATATCCTTATCTTCTCCTGCGGTGGTTGTTTTCATGTGATATCCACTGAATATTAACAGTGGGATTATAAATGCATTAGTTTGCAATAGGATAGTGTGATTAACAGTCTGTGGTTGTCTGTCGATGGTGTAGAACGAACAACAAACTATAATTTTCCCACATTGGGACAGCTTGATTGTCTCATAACACAGGCTTACAGCGAACCCAGGGATTGTATAAGCCCCTTATGGCTGTTGTATCACAGTAGTACCAACTGATAATTATGTCACACTAATGTTACAACATAGTCTGTATACATCTAGCAAGTCTACTCCAGTCACTGATATTGTGCCTTAAGTATGTACACTGGCGACACACTTTATTCGAGCTCGGCTAGTCCCACGAATTCGGGTATACCCGGGTGTATTGAGGTTTGTGACTGTTTTCTGCCCGAGTGCATTGAGGTATTTTCCAACAGGGATTGAAGCATTTTATTCCCGCTGGCTGCAATACTGCACAGTATATATATATATATATATACTGCATTACAATTCATGAATTTATGCCATCTGGTAGACACGCGAAGCATTGCAGCCTATTAAATCCTAATCATTATCATTTAACAGATCAGCCGCCCGTCAGCCAGGCATGAACCCAGGCTGGGAAGGCAAACGCAACGGGGCTTGTCAGAGGTGAGGAGCGGCACATTCCAGGTATCTGCCAGGTACATACTGGGTATTTGCTCGAATAAAGTGTGTCGGTGCAGTAGCAACATTGGGTTACAGCGAACCCTTAAATTGTACCAACTCCATAAAATGTTATGCAGAACAGCCTATATATAGAGATGCCAGGTATAGCTGCTATCGGGAGAGGTGGTAAAGGGTTGTGGCGAACCCAGGCAGTGATAGAAAAAGTATACAAGCCGTGTATGTATCATGTATCGCCGCAAACCCTTTACCACCTCCTTTTCCTAGGAACCCTGGTTGAAGAACATCGTGAAAGTTGACAGAAAATATTGCTCTACACACTGGGTGCCCTCCCGTTGCTGCACTGGTTAACAGGGGTTATTGTGCGATCTTGAAATATTCTGAATGCCTAAAAGCCATTTGATCACCATGTTCCAGAATGGGTTTACAAAATGAAGGTAGGGAAATACAGCTAAAATACCCAGAGTGGCTAGGAATGTATGCAGTGGCGTAGCTAGACATGTGCGAGCCCCCGGGCAAAAAAATATTCAGGGCCCCTTAATGTCTCTGCCCCTCTCTCTCTGCCCCCCCCCTCTCTCTCTCTGCCCCCTCTCTCTCTGCCCCTCTCCCTCCCTGACTCTCTCTGCCCCTGCCCTTCTCTCTCTGCCCCCCCCCCTCTCTCTCTCTCTCTGCCCCCTCTCTCTCTCTCTGCCCCTCTCACTGCCCCCTCTCTCTCTCTCCCTGACTCTCTCTGCCCCTGCCTCTCTCTATCTGCCTCTCTCTCTCTCTCTGCCTCTCTCTCTCTCTCTGGAGTCTCTCTCTCTCTCTCTCTCTCTCTCTCTCTCTCTCTCTGGGGTCTCTCTCTCTCTCTCTGGTCTCTGCTGTACATCATTTTCTCTTTGTGTCTCTTCTTTTCTGTCTTCTTCCCTTTCATGTCTATTTTTACCCCTGTGCTTTAACCCTTCCCCTCTCACCATTCCCAGCCTGTCCCTCAGGCTGCAGCCCCGCCTACTGACCGCGCCCCTTCCCCTCACCTTTCCCAGCCTGTCTCTCAGGCTTCAGCCCCGCCTACTGACCGAGGCCCCGCCCCTTCCCCTCACCTTTCCCAGCCTGTCTCTCAGGCTTCAGCCCCGCCTACTGACCGAGGCCCCGCCCCTTCCCCTCACCTTTCCCAGCCTGTCTCTCAGGCTTCGGCTCAGTCCCACTCTGCCCTACTTGAAGCCCCGCCCACTGACCTAGTCCACGTCCACCTACAGAGGCTCTGCAGAGGAAGGGATTTCCCCTGTACCCTTCCTAGTGCATCTCAGGGCCCCGCCCCCTGACCCAGGACCCACCCACCTTCCGAGGAAGTGATTTCCCTCTGCGCTTCCTGGCAGCTGCAGGGAATTCATGTGCGAGCAGGGGGCCAGGCCACCGTCCGGGGGGGGGGGAGATCGGCACCCCCAAGAGCATCCCCAGGCTATATCTACGCCCCTGAATGTATGTCATTCATACGCGGGAAATTCCTTCTCATGGATCCATTGAGATCATAAGAATTGTATGCGGCCAAAAAAGTTAATAACCCATTTAATGCTACTGGGGTCCGCAAGACACACTGGCAGCAAAGCGATTCACTAAATGTAAGTGTAGCTGCCGACACCTCACAATTTAGAACATCACTACATTTCTCTAGACCGTGTGCAAGGGGAATTAGCTAACGGTTACCCTACTCCTGCAGTGCTGTATAAGTGATGTGCCTAAAAAGCTTGCGAGTGGTTCAGATACATCAGGGGTAGCCAACTCCAGTCCTCAAGAGCTACCAACAGGTCACGTTTTCAGGATATCACTGCTTCAGCACAGGTGGCTGAATCAGTGGCTGAATCAGTAGCTCAATCTTTGAGAGAGATCATAGTAAAATCCTGCTGATTGAGCCAAGAAAATAATGAGTTAATAGTCTGTCTCATAATATTTTTGGACTCTTTTTCAGTTGCTAAGTAATTACTACACACACAAGCAAAATACAGCGTACGATAGATACCCTATCATACACATTCTACCTCTCTCATCACCGTGCCTGCAGGCGGACATAAAAAATGCATGCTTCAACATCTTGCTAATTCTTTTGCATTGTCGGGCCTTTCTGAAGGGAGCATAAGAAATAGTAGGCTTGCAAAGAAGAGAGAGACGCTTGGGCACTCATAGCCACATAAAAACACAAGTTTATTGGACAAAAGGTTAAAAATCCATCTTAAAAAGAGAATGGAACAATATACATACTTATGATGATGTCACTTAAGAAGTCTTCTTGATGCCTTGACAAAGCACTGGGTTGGCTCGAAACAGCTGTCGGCGTTGTGTCGGATGATTCATCAGTGATCCCGCCAGGATTTACTTTGTGACCGTGTATACTGGCAGTGTCTAGGTCTCCAATTTCTGTTGGCGTGACATCATAAGTATGTATATTGTGCCATTCCCTTTTTAAGATGGATTTTTACCCTTTTGTCCAATAAACTTGTGTTTTTATACGAAGATGAGTGCCCCAGCGCATCTCTCTTTTGGAAACCTCCTGTCTATGATATTTACTGGAACCACCAGAGTGGATCCACTCAGAGGGGGAGCTTATTCAGAAGAGGGATTTCCTACAACGGACTGAACCCCGTGGATAATGCCGGTATGTCATATTTTTACCCTTTTATGAATACAGAGAAGAGGTTGTAACAGTGTGTGCAGTCTTGTATATAAGAAATAGGTAGTACGCTGATCAATTTTTGTTTATTTTACAGGATAAGAAAGAGTTTGTGCAGCTGGGAGTGTCAGCATCAGGTGTGTTTGTTCATTGGGTTACTAGGAAAGGATGTAATACAGAATTCCAATGGCCAGTCATGCTCCTAAGTAGCACCACATGTAACAAGAATCTGTTCCAAGTAATATACGGTGGATATCTTGAAATCCTGCTACATTATGTCTTTTTTTTTCTCTTTTACTGAAATCAATCATTTCACTTTACAAAAAAGAATGTGTAAGACGGACATGTTTATTTGTGTATCTTATGCATGCCATCCTAACCACACACTTGCCGCTGGGCCTTTTGCATGTAGTCTGTTCAAAAGTCCATGTTGAATGTTCTTCATTTTCATTTTGGCATCAAGCATGGTTCACCTAATTCCCTTAGTGGGACAAATAACTTGCAATGTATAGGTATGCGACGCGGTATTGATTTCTCTATAAACTACTGTAAAATAATAATTATTAAAAAGCTCTTTGCTGAGAAATTTCACATTCTGCTTGATTTCACCCCCACATATCATATGTCCCTAATAAATCAACTTTGAGATGATTATGGCTGTTTTAAAGTAATTTAAATGAGCTCTGAGACAGAAAAGATGGAATGGAAGATAATAGATGTTGTTGTAACTTGTATACTCCTCCTTAGCATTCTTTACCTACAAATCTTAGATGAATCCTAAATAGAGTAGATTCTAAACTCTGCGTGCCACTCATTAGATCAATGCATTGCGTGCGTGCGTGTGTGCGTGCGTGGGTGCGTGTGTGCGTGGGTGTGTGGTATGGACTACACGCCCACATTACTACAAGCTTCTGCAAAATGCCTATCAGGAAATACCTGCTAAAACCTAGCATGGAAGCAGATGGAAATTATAAGGAGAAATAATGTAGATAGGCATTATTGAATAGAGTTATAACAACACAATACATAATATATCTATTTGGTGAATGCATAACAAAATCCACATTAAAGACACTCTAAATCATAAACAGATTCTGGAGAAAGGACATTCCTAGAAATCACAAGCTGTTTGGCCAGTGTTCCAAATTGCAGATAGAACATAGTTCTCACGCTAGTGAGGGGGTGAGCAACACCAGTCTTCAAAGGCCACCAACAGGTCAGGTTTTAAGGATATCCCTGCTTCAGCACAGGTGGCTCAACCAGTGGCTCAATCACTCAATCGACATGTCAAAGACTGAACCACTGATTGAGCCACTGATTGAACCTGTGCTGAAGCAGGGACTGATTGAGCCACCTGTGCCGAAGCAGAGATATCCTTAAAACCTGACCAGTTGGTGGCCTTTGAGGACTGGAGTTGCCCACCCCTGCACTAGTGGGTGCTATAAGTTGCCTAGGTAAGTAGCTTAGCTACAGCATGTCTCCATGGAACGGCATTTAGTGGTGGAGCTCGTGAGAGTTAAATACTTTTTCATTATTAGAGAGGTTATCCTTAGGCTGTGTCTGTGAATGAATGTGTAAAGGAATGCTGGATAGAACAATGGTTTAGTATTAGATGCATGAAACTCAGAAGCAGTGGAGAAACACGCAGTCAATAATAATCTTCGTTTTCATGTACGATATATTCATATGGATAGTCTACATAAAATTTGCCGACGCGTTTCCCTGTGGAGCATACAATATACATGTTGGACATGAAGTTCAGGGAGATAGCAACTTGTTCAGGGTTACTTACACGGAGCTCGGTTGACACTTGGACACTGACATCTGTAGAGATCCTCCTTTCAAATGGAATTAACAAAATACTTTAATTAGTGTAATAACTAGTGTTTAAGGAAACAAAATCCGGCCAGCTACACTGTCTTTTTCCATGGTTAAACTTTAACTCTTTTTCCAAGCTACAGTAGCACGGCATTAGTGAAACCGCCTACATGGAGAAAAATCTGGATAGAACAGCATGCATCTCCACTGTTCTCTTCCCCTTTTCCTCAGCCCTCCAAAATCTATGCTTGAACTAACTCAGCTACTGAAAGGAATCCCAGATAATGGCACTCACTGTCAAAGCAGCTTGGGCGCCAACTGGGAGAACGACATACCAAGTTCAATTTGATTGAGGACTTTCACTCAAGGGTCAATGTGTGATGAGGTATTGGGTTGTTGATAGAGATAAGGAAGTCCGAATCATCAAAATCCAACCCAGCCCCTTCCCTCCCTGAATTTAATAATTCCAAACAAGTTTTAGCCCTTGGCGTGATACGCCTGGCCCAAAAATGGGCCTAAACATGGTTTTTAGTTTCCTGTCGGATCTCGTGACATATTTTCCTTACTGCAATCTTCCATCCGTATGGACCACCATCTAATCATCCTATCTACCATTCCAGCATACCAATCAGTTGCAGTTTAGTGTTAACATCCTTAGATAACCTTTTGGATATGTGGTTATATAGATAATCAGTGTACATCTGCGTTACCCCAAAGGCAAACGCCTGCTGGGGTTCCGCTAGAGATGCTCCCCTCTGCACAGAACCAGCGTTAACATTTAACATTTTCTTGTACTATATGGAACGTCAACCCCACCCACTGGAATGTTAATGAGCCAAGAAGACAAAAGACTTTGAATCCACAGCTGCATTCAATCTGAACCCCTTCAGTGTACATCTGTGTCGCCCCAAAGGTGGTCAGCCTTCGGTGCAGGCGAAGGGCAGCTGAAGTGTGTGAGCCATTTGCTGATGTTTGGTGATGTCAAAGCTTCTCTATTTCAATCTGAAACTCACCAGCCCTTCTATCCCCTGTACCCAATTTTCCAGCTCTATCTGTCCATGAAATGTCTGTGGATTGACCGTATAACCTCTGTTCATTTAATGTAACCATGTATTGTTATAACTCTGTGCCCAGGACATACTTGAAAACGAGAGGTAACTCTCAATGTATTACTTCCTGGTAAAACCTTTTATTATAAATAAATAAATACCACCCTCTGACCTGTTACTGCATACTGCATACTAATCTCAAAGTATTTACTTGTCCAGTATATCTCTAACATAACACACTTGCTCATTTGAATGATCTTTCTAAATACAGCTCAACCACCTTATAACGCTGTGCTTGGGGTCCAAAGAATCACATTGCGCTATAAGCGGATCGCGTTAGAAATAATGTACAATTGTACAGTACCGACACACTTTATTCGAGTGTGGCCGGTACCGCAAGCCGGGAGATTTCTCGGCTTGCTAGTGGCCGCCCCTCGGCGTGCCGCGTGTCATAGACGCGCGGTCACGCGTCTTCGGGAGCGTGCGCCCCCTGCACGCACGTCCAGGGGCTCCCCGAGGGAGCCCTGGTGTCCCGCGATCGCGGGACGGCGGCAGGGGGTTCCGGGGGACCCGGCGGACCCGGCAGCGGTAGGGAGAGCGCCCCGATCGGAGGGCGCTCTTCCGCTGCTTCGGCGCGCGCCCGTCACTCTCGGGCGCGCGCCAGGCTACTGCTGCGGCCAAGAACGGGCAAATGCTTGAATAAACTTGGCCGCAGCAGTATGCATTGTACAATAAAGTATTTAAGACACCAATAACCGTGTTGTAAAGTATTCATAAATACGAAAATTGGGAGACACCCTTGCATCGCGTTATAAGCGGATCGCGTTAGAAATAATGTACAATTGTATGCATTGTACAATAAAGTATTTAAGATACCAATAATCGTGATGTAAAGTATTCATAAATACGAAAATTGGGAGCCACCCTTGCATCGCGTTATAAGCGGATTTGCGTTGTAACGGATCGCGCTATAACGGGGTTGAGCTGTAGTCTCCTCCTTCCACCTAGCCCTGTCCTCTCTTGTCCTGTTTTTTGTCGGGCTTGGAAAAAGACATAAGCTACATTATTACAGTATTTATTATCATTGTTATTGCTAAATAGTTGGCAAAAGTCATAAATAAGAACAGAGGAAGCAACAAAAAAACAGCTCTACATTACATGACATCATGATTTTTTTTAATCAAATTCACATTTTCCCCATAATCCAAAATCAAAACCAATCATTGAAACTTGGCAAAACCACAATACTGTGGTTTTAGACTTGTCACTAATAGGCTAAACGTGTTACCCCTCTTACCTTCTAAGACAGCTCTTTGACAGGTTCTCTACATGCACTACTGTACTTATACTTTTTTCATTTTAAATTTGAACCCAGACACTGGAGTAAGTTAGGACTCAGAGATCTAACTGTACTTCAGTTCATCATGTGACAATGTGAGTGTAGCCATGCCACCTTTGGCTACTAACCTGCCCTACTCCTGGCAGTAAATCCTGGTACAATCAGGCTGTCAGTAGTCAATATGGGTTTTCCCCACTCACTGGAGCTGCACTTGAGTGACCGTGGGAGGCGGTGACAACAGGCCTGTGAATGTCCAATCATGAGACAGACCTGGTGCCATCCTCCTGGCTGTACTTAAGGGCAGTTCCACCCTAAATTTAGTAGTGCTTCTACCCTTTTGAGAGAGGCAGGTTACACAGGCAAGAGCCTGACTATTGGGCCTTCTCTGGTCCTCTTCCCTCCGGGGGAGAGTGAGTGTGTACCGTACCTCTGTCCCTGCTAGAGGGGTAGGTAAGAGCTAGACTGCTGCGGGTGCCCTTGGCCTGTAGTGAAGGTCCAGAGACCATCCTTCAGTGAGTAGCTGACAGTTGCTGCATTTGGGCAGAACCCTGCCGTGTACTGTGCTGCACAGAATGAGACAATAAACCGTTCCTGTTATTATACCTCCGGCCTGGTGTGTGATGTTACTGGGGGGAAAGGTAATCGGTTCTACCGTGGGAGATCATCTTCAGTTCCCTGGAGCCTACAGCAGATGGAGGCGCTGCACTGCTAAAGATATGTAGGGTATAAACCCCAGAAGCCTAGACCTGTGTCCCCACTACCATTAGCGGACGACTCAGCCCTCCTGTTACCAGCAGGTATCATGCCCCACAGACGTAATAATGCCCAAATCTCCCACCGGGTGGGAGAAACACCGTTACATGAGTATCATGCAATTCATGGAAATACTCAAGAAAGATGTAGACACAATGTTTGTCGATAGTTTTGTAATACATTCAATAGCTTCTTGTAAACAGAATAATTAAAGATCATAAAACTCCATACAGAATAACTCTATAGCTGCATGGACTGAAAATGCATAAACAGCTTATTAACACAAGTGTTCATTACCAAAGGCAGGTTTTTTTTATAATCTTATTTGGACAGAAATCTTGGGGTTTCACATTGTCGTCCTCCTATAAAATAATAAACCCCAGCAGTACTCCATATGGATGGAAGGGGCTGGACCGGAGATTTGCAAAACCCAAAGGCGAATTTTTGAGTCCATACGCATTTCTCACATCTGATTTCCTGGCTGCGTTAAGAAATTAATTTCCGGACGTGACATTGTGATGTGGCTTCGTGGACACACCCGACTTGGGACTGAGCAGTCCAAGGCTCCAGAACCAAGATTCTAATTAATCACACATGTTTAATGAACGCAGAAGCACACGGCAGAATGAGATGCAGCAGACACATGTTACTTCAGAGAAAACCTAACGATATAATTATTAATATTAGTACAAAACATTATGAAACTAGTGATTAATGATATGAGCAATTGTGAGTAATCTGCATGCTAATTTGCCGTCAGTTATTGTAATATTCATGTGCGTCAGACACAAAAGCAGGCATACTGTAAACTAGGAGTACTAACCCCAATGTAAACGACACTCAATGAGATTCTGGTGCAATACCAGATGTCCAGTCTGACCTTGGGTAATGACCCTATCACTAAAATCTGAAGCTCTTGGGAACATGGATTGCTTGTGCAAATATTCTGCTGGCACAAACGTACACTACACAATGAATTATTTTGTTTTGTTTTTTTCATTTTTTTACTGCAGCAAAAATATGCAAAGCAGCACATAGTATAATACAGGTGAGGCACTTGTCTGTCTCCGTGTGCAGAAACTCTGTTATTCCCAGGGAGCTGACGGCACCATATTTATGTTGGAACACAAGCTATAAACAGTTTCTTTAGTATGATCTGTGTTTGATGTGAGACACAGAAAAGGCTCAGGCCATTTTTTTGGGGAAGATACTTAACTTGGGGCCTTTTTTTTATCACTTACATATTTTAGTCAAATGTAAAATTTTCATCTTGTGTCCTTATATTAACCTTCAACGTGCCCTTATGGTATTCCAGGTACGTCTAAATGCACTGATTTATTTATAAAATGTTTTACCAGGAAGTAATACATTGAGAGTTATCTCTCGTTTTCAAGTATGTCCTGGGCATACTGTACCTGATGGTCCCCGGCACTGTAAACGTCAAGGTACTTTGTTCCAACACTGCCCCTTGATCATCATCAGCAATTTGGGGAATGTCAGTAGGAAGATTTGGGGAGCAGATTACATGACACACACACACACACATTATAATAGAATGTATCTAATTCTGCCTTTTTTCATGCAGTAAGAAATCCTCTGGGTCTGAGGTGGTGCTGTTCACAAGAATCTGAACCAGATGGAAGATAGTCTATTAGCAAACTTCTCACACATGACACAAAACAGTATTTTATATTCAGCAAAAGTACTCATTCAACTGAAATCTGATGTGAGCAGTCTTAGTGCCAATGTCATTTAAAGCATGGGGCTCCACTCCAGTCCTGAAGACCCCCCCCCCCCCCAACAGGTCAGGTTTTAAGGATATCCTAGCTTCAGCACAGGTGGCTCAGTCAGTTGCTCAGTCAAAGTGATATCCTTTAAACCTGCCCCTTGGGGGGGGGGGGGGGGGTCTTGAGGACTGGAGTTGAGCCCCCCTGAGGGGGCTATAATTATTGTCAATGGATAAAAGTTGAGCTGAGGGCAGCAGTCTTCTTCTAGGGAGAGTTTGGGCCAGTACTGTATGCCATAGAAAACTCTGAGTATAGGATGTGAAGACTGGAAGATACTGTAGCATTTTCTGTTTAGATTGATGACATGTTTTCAGGTTGCCTAACGGAGATCCTGAGCCTGGAAGGTACAATATGCCACCCTCCCTACTACTTTCCAAGGACTATTTATACAAGAACATCCATTCCAAATTTCTTCACACAATAAGACTGTCACCCCACACTTTTATCTTGGGTTCCTCTTCTTATTTTGGCCTGGGAATCACTTAGAAAGGGCACTGGCTGGTTCCTGAGACTGAGTCTTTTCAATACATTATGTTCTAATAACAGATCATAACAAAGCTACAGTTTGGGAAATATTAGATACTAAGATACAAAAGGCTGTTATTTACTCCCCAGCTGGAAATTGCAAGGAATCTGGAGCTTGTTCTGATGAACAGCACATAAATTACTTTTTTATTACACTATGAACCTTTTCTATATTTTGAAACTAAAAGAGGAGGATAGAAAATACATTAACTCCAGAATATTTTTCTATACTATACTATATTATACTGTAGTAAATAACTCCTTTTTGCAACTGCATAATTGCTGCAAATTAATTACTTCCCTTCAAGAGTCCTGTGAATTTCTGTCCCAGAAAAATATTGAAAATAAAATTCCCATCTCCATTTGCTTGTGCTGGTGCAATACTTTTTAAATAAATACCTATAATTATATCTATTACTGAAGCTTCTTGCAAACATTGTTTTCAAGCTCCTATGGAAAATAATATGCTAAAAAAAATCAGGTCTTTTAACACATTAAAAGCTAGCCGCTAAGGCAATGAAGGGGTTAAGGCCCAATAGCAGCTTTATTGGTGGCAATTTCCCCCAATAAACCTTGCAATATGTGCTACCCACCCACCCCCTGTGCCCCAACAACCCCTATACTCCCCTAACATACATTAGATTTTTTTTTAAAAGCATAGGAATGTTACTATAGGCCGGCGGGGGCCCTCGGGTGGTCTCTGCGGGTATCCGTGGGCCCTCGGGTTGTCCCAGCGGGTGTCCGGGAGTCCCGCTGGCCTGCGGTACCAATCCTGTGCTTTAAAAAAAACAACAAAAACAAAACGGAGAAAAATATACACCCCACTCTCCCCCCTAACACATACAGTAATGGGCACAATTACTATTATCCAGATATGCCCATTTATTTGCCCATTTAAAATAAAACATTAAGCTGCAGAAGTAAAATAAATAAAACTTGCACTCACCCCTGCCAGGCTGCCACGATGAAGGCTGTCCTCATCCTCATCACCGGCAAGGTCCTCCGTTGCCACAAACAATACTGTGCAATCAAAAACACAATCTAATGTCCCCTAACCCCTTAACCACCTTAGCAGTTAGTAACTACTATAGTAATTAAGGGGTTAACCCACCCTCTCCTGTTGTATTAATTGTGTGGTGAAAAAAACCGTAAACAATGATTTTTTTCATGGCTCCATTTCTTTTGCGCCAGCATTTAGCTTTAGTTTTTTGCCTGATCGGACGTTTTTTTTTTGTCATTTTTTTTTTTGACTGAAAAAAATGCCTTTTTACGGCCAATAAAGCACTGTTATCACTACTTAGTGAATTTCGCATCAGGCAGTATCGGTCTTAAAAGCCAGTTATTTTACTTTAAAGCAGTTATCGCTGCTTAGTGAATCGCCCCCATTATCTGGTAACTGCATTCAAGAAAAGGACTTTATTTAGGAAATGACACCAGATGCATGGTGATGGTCCTGTGTCAGAGCTGAAACTGAATACTGGATTTCAGGAGTTGCTATTTTGAAGGACCATGCTGTATTATGGGGGGGGGGGAGAGACATTGACGCATACAGTGTACTGGAGCACCTGTACCAGCCTCCCGTGTTTGGAGTGAGTCTTTCCTATTGCAGGACAGTCTCATGCATGCGCAGCGGCAGGAATAGCTGCTTCTTCCATGTTCAGCTAATGTTTGCTAAGAAGAAAAAAAGGTTGCTTAAAGCAGATATATTTCGATGTGTGGTGCCTGGTGGTGCCAGGAAGAAAGTACTGAAGGCAGACTGCAATGCAAGAAAACAGTCTTAGAGGTTACAATGGAAATAAGGTGAAAGGGAGGAGAGGAATAGGCAATGGACACAGTGGACATGGCATGTACAGTACGGGATTACTTTTCTAGGCTGAGTATACATAGCTCATTATCGCTATGGCGCTGAAGGATAAGCTTAGTGGTAAGAATGTTGCCTTTGTAGCTGATAAACTCTATGTTTGACTCTGGCTTGGGCAAGTCACTTTGCCAAAATGTGCCTTTGACACCACCATTAGGATGCTCTTATAGTGCCTGCCGACGGTGACGCAACTTCGCTCCAAATCAAATACATTGAATCCGTCGCAAGCACTTATAGTAAGCGCGACGGCGACAGAGCGGTGAAGCGACGTTGCGGCAAAAAAATTTTTAAGCCGGGTCTATTTGATTTTTTAGAGACAGTCGCCACATGTGACTGTCTTTAAACCAATCAGGGACCGCGGCCCACCCCCTTTCGTGACGTCGCTGGCGATAGTCGCGGAAAATCTAATTATAACGTTCGCGGGTGGCGACGGGTGACGTCATCGGTCGCGTCGCCGTCACCAGCACTATAAGCGCGGCCTTAGACTGTAAACTCTTTGAAGCACAGAATGCATATACTGTCAGCGTTATGTCAAAAATATATTATTAATAATAATATTATTATTAAATATGCACTGATTGAGACCACTCTGTCTTATTCCATTCGGTCAGCATGGTCTGTACATGTTCCTCAAACTGGGGCATAAATGTCTTGGTTTCCATCAATAAAGTATCAAGTCGTACTGTGTATAAATGTCAAAATTACATTCATTCTCTTTTCCTTTTTATGGCAACGATTCCCAAACTTCTATGCACGAAAATTGTTCTTGAAGTCCCCAAACATTCAGGCAAAATACATGTAGCCCTGTTTTCCCCACCCCTAAGTGAGATAAGGGGGGGTGACTGTAAATAGCTACCGGTGCTGCCCTTTTACCTGTTTGGCTCGCAGGAGCCTAAGCCTTCGCCGCTGGAAGCCTGGGGTGAATTACTCTTACTACTATATGGTGCAGCGCCTCCACCTGTGAGAGGTCCCAGCAGAGTGGGAGCAGCCCCTCACACTCTGTCACGCTGCGCTCACCACAAACAGGACGGAAGACCGCGGGGCTGAGGTGGGGATAGACAGACACCGACCCACAACCACGCAGTCCTGTCCGGAATGCGTAGTCCAAGTCGTACCGCGTCGTAGGGTTGGAGAGGTCAGGGTAGTCAGGGTACTTGCCGTATTCCAGGGTTGGAGAGTCCGGGTTGGTAGAGTTCCGTAGCCAAGGTCCAGGGTAATAGAAGGTAGAATAGTCGAGGAACGAAGCCGGGGTCAAAGCGCTGGAGAGTGTAGAAATCCAAGGAACAGGCAGGGTCAAGACAGGACAGGCAAAGTTCAAGACAAGCTAAACAGCAGCGGTGAGCACAATGCATAAACAGGAGTTTATGCTCAGCAAGGAATGACAGACAGGAGCAGGTATATATGTGTGAAGGATCCAATTACCTTGCAGGGGTGTGCTCTGATCCTCCAATGGTGTCAGTGAGACACTAATCCGAAACAGCCTGTAAGTCAGGTTTTCCTAATGATTGGCCAGGTTGCCGAGCAACCCGCGCGCGTGCGCGATGCGCGTCGCGGCGTGATGACGTCAAGCGGCCGTGTGTCTAAGTCTCCGCCTGTGGGAGGCACCAGCAGCTCCTTCAGGCTTTCCTGTTGCCTGGTTGCCGCGCAACCTGCGCGCATGCGCAATGTGCGTCGCGGAGCGTCGACGTCACGAAGCCGTGCATGCACTGCCCTGGCAGTGCGTGGCCGCATGGCTCTGCCCTGTGATGCGTCCTCGGATCGGTCTCTGCGCGGAGTAGCGGTAGGTGTGACAGTATCCCCCCCTTGAGGGGAGACCTCCGGGCGACCCAGAGATGGTTTCTCAGGGTGCCTACGTTGGAAGGCATAGATGAGACGGTTGGCATGTACCTGACGATGAGGGATCCACTCTCTCTCCTCTGGGCCATAGCCTCTCCAGTGTACAAGATATTGCAATCCTCCTCTGGACATTCTAGAGTTGAGGATGGTCTGAACCTCGTATTCTTGTTGGCCATCTACCAGTATAGTTTGCGGAGGTTTAGGTTGTCCTTTGGAGGATGAGTCTTGTAGACAAGGTTTGAGAAGGGATGAGTGAAAGACGGAAGGAATCCTCATATTCCTAGGCAGTTCAAGCCGGTAGGCTACTGGGTTGATCCTTTTGGTGATGCGGAAAGGGCCGATAAAACGTGGTGCCAGTTTGGGTGAGGCTACCTTTAACCGAATGTTTTTGGTAGATAACCAAACCCTTTGTCCTACAGAGTACCCTGGGACCTCTCTACGGTGACGATCCGCTTGTCTCTTGTGTAATATACCAGTGTGCTGTAGGTTCCGATGGATCTTCTGCCATAGGTCTTGTAAGTGACGAGTCCTGTCCTCAGCGGCCGGGACTCCAGACTTAGAGATGAGAGAAGGAAGTCCTGACGGATGGAAGCCATAGTTGACCATAAATGGTGACTGTTGGGATGATTCGTTCCGAAGATAGTTATGGGAGAATTCTGCCCACGGGAGCAGTTCCGCCCAGTCGTCTTGAGTGTCAGCAACAAAGCACCTCAAAAATTGTTCCAGAGACTGATTGGTGCGTTCCGTCTGTCCATTGGTCTGGGGGTGATAGCCTGATGAAAAGTGTAGTGTGACGTCCAGACTCTTACAAAACGCCCTCCAGAACCGGGAGATGAACTGTGATCCTCTGTCAGACACTATGACCCGAGGGGTCCCATGTAACCTGAAGATCTCCCTGATGAAAACTTCGGACAACATCGGTGCGGTGGGAAGACCCTTCATAGGGATCAAGTGTGCCTGTTTCGAAAACCTGTCCACCACCACAAGTATGGTGTCCATGCCTCTAGATTTGGGCAACTCAACGATAAAGTCCATAGATATGTGTGTCCATGGACGTTCTGGGATGGGTAATGGTTGAAGGAGACCCGCAGGTCTGTTGTGTGGCGTCTTGTTCCGAGCACAAGTAGAGCATGTAGCTACAAAAGCTTGTATGTCTCTCCGCATGTTGGGCCACCAGAAAGTGCGTTCGATGGACTCAGTAGTTATTTTGGTACCAGGATGGCCTGCAGTCTTGGATGAATGTCCCCACTCCATGACTCTCCTCTGGAAAATACGGGGGGTGAACAACCGATCCTCCGGAACGTTGAGTCCTGCCGGGATGTTGTTCTGAGCCTTGGTAATCTCCGTCAAGGCACTAAAAGTATTGGCTGCCAAAATGCAAGTGGAAGGGAGAATGGTCTCCTGTTGTTCCACCTTGTTATCCTCTACCAGGAACTGTCGCGACAAGGCGTCGGCTTTAAGGTTCTTAGACCCAGGGATGTAAGAAATGAGGAAGTTGAAGCGAGTAAAGAATAAGGACCATCTTGCCTGGCGAGATCCTAGTCGCCGTGCTCCCTCAATGTACAGTAGATTTTTATGGTCAGTTAGTATCGTAACTGGTGTCTCCGTGCCTTCCAGTAAGTGCCTCCACTCCTCTAAGGCCAGTTTGATAGCGAAGAGCTCCCGGTTACCTACGTCGTAATTCCTTTGGGTGGAGGAATTTTTTTTAGAAAAATACGCACAAGGGTGAAGTGGGGCTTGAGGATTCTTTCTCTGGGAAAGTATAGCAGCTGCTCCTACATCGGAGGCGTCGACCTCTAAAAAAAAAGGTAACGAAGGATCTGGGTGTGTTAAGATGGGTGCTGAGGCGAATGCCGTCTTTATCCTCTCGAAAGCCTGAAGAGCTTTCTCCGACTACTTCGTAGGATCAGCTCCCTTCTAAGTGAGCGCCGTGATGGGTGCTACTACCGATGAGAATCCTTGAATGAACCTCCGGTAATAGTTGGCGAAGCCGAGGAACCTTTGGATGGCCTTGAGGGAGAGGGGACAGGGCCATTCGAGTACAGCCTTAACCTTGGTAGGGTCCATAGCAAGGCCGGTGTCCGATATGATGTAGCCGAGAAAGGCGGTAGATCTTTGATGGAAATGGCATTTCTCGAGCTTAGCATACAAGTGGTTCTCTCTTAAGCGCTGCAAGACTTGTTTGACATGAGTAGTATGTTCAGGCATGGATCTGGAAAATATTAGTATATCGTCCAGGTATACTATTACATGATGGTCCAGAAGGTCTCTGAAAATGTCGTTGACAAAGTCTTGGAAGACAGCAGGAGCGTTACACAATCCAAATGGCATGACCAGGTACTCGTAATGCCCGTCGCGAGTATTGAATGCTGTCTTCCATTCGTCTCCTTGTCTGATTCTAACCAGATTATAGGCGCCTCTGAGATCCAGCTTGGTGAAGATCCTGGCTCCTTGGAGTTTGTCGAATAATTCAGCTATCACGGAAGGGGGTAGCGGTTCTTTATGGTAAGTTTGTTGAGACCGCGATAGTCAATGCAGGGTCTGAGGGTTCCGTCCTTTTTTTTGACGAAAAAAAATCCTGCCCCAGCAGGTGATGAAGATTTTTGAATGAACCCCCTCTGGAGATTCTCCTGAATATATGTTCTCATAGCCTGGGTCTCAGGAATAGATAGTGGGTATGACCCTCCTCTAGGGGGAATGGCACCGGGTAGGAGATCGATAGGGCAATCGTACGTCCGATGTGGCGGAAGTAGTTCTGCTTGGCGTTTGTCAAAGACATCGCGAAAATCTTCATATACTCCTGGCAGCTGTATCCTGTCAGGATCCGTGACCTCCAGACCTGCCACTGCCTTAGGAGCAGACATGCAATGTTCCAAGCAAAAAGAACTCCAACGTAGTGGTGTGGCCTCTGTCCAGTCAATGACTAGATTGTGGATCCGGAACCACGGAAGTCCCAGAATGATGTCCGAGGAGGGGGTGTGAATAACATCCAATGTTATGGTCTCGGAGTGGAAGTCGTTGGTCGAGATCTTAAGAGGCGCAGTTTGCAAGGAAATGATCGCGGGCTGCAAGGGTCGTCCGTCAATGGCTTCAAGGGCTACCGGTCGATCTTTGGGTACCAACGGTATTTTATTCTTGATAGCGAACTCTTGGTCCATGAAGTTTCCCCCTGACCCTGAATCCAGAAAGGCCCATGTCTGTACTGTGAAGGTCTCACCGAATATGGAGATGGGTAGATAAATCCTAGTAGAGGGTTGAGGAGGGGGAAAGGTTGCAGTGCCCAGGGTGATCCTCCTTATACTCACTGGGCTTTGGCGTTTCCCGGTTTCAGCGGACAGTTGAATACCAGGTGGCCGTTATTGCCACAGTAGAGGCACAGTCCTGCTCGTCTTCTCCGTTGCCTCTCGATAGGCGAAAGACTAGTCCCTCCAAGCTGCATGGGTTCATCTAGGACGGGAGTTGTAGAGAGTAGAGGGCCTATAGAGGAAAAGGAAGACGATTGTATACCTCGAGGGTGTTTGTTTTTTTCCATCCTTCTCTCTTGGAGGCGCTGATCCATCCGAATGCACAGGTCTATCAGGTCCTCAAGCCCAGCGGGGCGATCCAGAGCTGCCAGTTCGTCCTTCAGCCGTTCGGACAGGCCCTGCCAGAAGACTGCAGATAGAGCCACACCGTTCCAGCCGGTCTCCGAAGCCACCGTCCGAAAGTCCAGGGCATAGCGAGCCACAGTACGGTCTCCCTGAGAAATATTAAGCAGAGTAGATGCGGACGTAACCTTACGCCCTGGAGTGTCAAACACCCTTCTGAATTCGGTGATGAAGAGAGCGAGGTCAGAGGTCAAATCAGGGCATTGCTCCCAGATAGGAGATGCCCATGCTAGAGCGGCGTCAGTCAGCAAGGAGATTATGTATGCGACCTTTGATCGTGAAGAAGGGAAGTGAGAGGGCAGTAGTTCAAACTGTATGGAGCACTGGTTCAGGAACCCCCGACAACCGTTGTGATCCCCTGCATACCGGTTGGGCGCAGGTAGTCGTGGCTCAGAGGTAGGTGTGGTGGGAGCAGGAGTGGCTGCGAGTGAGGCGGTGTTGGTGGTAGATACTGTTAGACGTCTAACTTGTTCAGTAAGGGTATCAACGTCTTGTTTAAGTCGGGAGACTAGTTGTTCCTTCAGTGTGAATGATCCGGTAAGTTGCCGGAAGCATTCCTCATGGGTGTCTAGGCGTCGGGCCACCTCAGCGGCGTCCATGTTTGTTGGGCTGAGCATATTGTCACGCTGCGCTCACCACAAACAGGACGGAAGACCGCAGGGCTGAGGTGGGGATAGACAGACACCGACCCACAACCACGCAGTCCTGTCCGGAATGCGTAGTCCAAGTCGTACCGCGTCGTAGGGTTGGAGAGGTCAGGGTAGTCAGGGTACTTGCCGTATTACAGGGTTGGAGAGTCCGGGTTGGTAGAGTTCCGTAGCCAAGGTCCAGGGTAATAGAAGGTAGAATAGTCGAGGAACGAAGCCGAGGTCAAAGCGCTGGAGAGTGTAGAAATCCAAGGAACAGGCAGGGTCAAGACAGGACAGGCAAAGTTCAAGACAAGCTAAACAGCAGCGGTGAGCAAAATGCATAAACAGGAGTTTATGCTCAGCAAGGAATGACAGACAGGAGCAGGTATATATGTGTGAAGGATCCAATTACCTTGCAGGGGTGTGCTCTGATCCTCCAATGGTGTCAGTGAGACACTAATCCGAAACAACCTGTAAGTCAGGTTTTCCTAATGATTGGCCTGGTTGCCGAGCAACCCGCGCGCGTGCGCGATGCGCGTCGCGGAGTGATGACGTCACGCGGCCGTGTGTCTAAGTCTCCGCCTGTGGGAGGCACCAGCAGCTCCTTCAAGCTTTCCTGTTGCCTGGTTGCCGCGCATGCGCCCTGGCAGTGCGTGGCCGCATGGCTCTGCCCTGTGATGCGTCCTCGGATCGGTCTCTGCGCGGAGTAGCGGTAGGTGTGACACACTCTTACAATGAACCACACAGGTTGTTAAAATAGAAAAGGGCTTTACTGGAACATAACATATCTCTAAGGTAACATCTTATAAATCTACTGTAATATCTTATGACTCTACCAATGTAAGACACAACTACCCACACACCTCGCAGGGCTATAATCCCACACCCTGTACTCAACACCGTGTCCACAGTACCCCAAAGTCACACACCCAACCTCCCTGGTATGTGAGACAGCGCTGCCCACAATGTGTATGTATTTTGTTGGTGCACTTAGCTACGATACCTGCTCAGCGATCCCGCGATGAATCCGCCTCCGCGTGGCTTGGTGTCTCGCTGGACGATCCCACCGTGAAGACAGTCTTTATCACTGAAGAAGTCTGTTCCCAGACCAAACTTGCCAGGCCACGTGCACACAGCTGTGTCCCTGACTATATTAGAATACACCAGGCTGCTAAGGGGATCCGTTCCCTATCTAGGACATGTCCCTGTAACAGCTCCAACCTTTCAATGACTGGGGCCTAGCTGGGCCTAGGGGATTACGGGCCTACTGCACTGGGTCCCTGACCCCTGCACACACAACCTCCCCTGTCTCACTCCCAGCTTCAACTCCTAACTACTCTGCACACAACAATGTATCTATTCCCTGCTGCAGAGAATCTCTCAGCCCTATTGGCTGTAATGAGTCACCTGTGCTCCAGCCCCTGGGGCTACTGGGAGTTGTAGTCCCTTGGAGAATTCTTTGCTATGGGGGCCGCGTGCGCGATCTCTACTGCGCATGTCTGATGCTGTAATGGCCGCCGCTACTCTTAACTGAGCATGCGCAACTTCCAAAAGCTCCTGCACACTTGTAATGGCCACCGCTACCCTTGCCAACCTCAACATGGCCGCCGCGGCTGCTCTGCAAATGTGCGTCCCGTCGCGCGTGCGCGGAAACATTAAACATGGCGGCGTTCTGCCGCAGCTGTCACTGGGAGCCCCCACAAAGCTGGAGGTAAGGGGGGAAGAGAACTGGGAGTCAGGGGGACCGGAGGGACCCTGGCTACATACAGGATGTTAAACATTTATATCAACTGCTGAACAACAGTTTGTGTTAATGGGTGAATACATCCATATAATAATAATAATAATAATAATAATAATAATAATAATAGCATGTTCTTGTATAGCGCTGCTAATTGTACGCAGCGCTTTACAGAGACATTTTTGCAGGCACAGGTCCCTGCCCAGTAGAGCTTACAATCTATGTTTTTTGGTACCTGATGCCTGAGGATATATACACCATAAATCAAAAGGATTTATAAACCATGTCATTTACATACAGTAGTTGAAAATGTT